>NW_008328335.1:96873-98995 GCF_000622305.1 Nannospalax galili
CCATTCTGTGGGTTTTCTGTTCACTTCCCTGGTTATCTCCTTTGATGTACAGAAGCTTTTTAGTTTAGTGAGGTCCCATTTGTTGATTATTGACCTTGTTTCCTGAGCAATTGATGTCCGATTTAGAAAATCCTTTCCTACACCTATATCTTGTAGGTTTTTGCCAATGTTTTCTTCTAACAGTTTCAGAGTTTCAGGCTTTACATTGAGGTCTTTGATCCATTTGGAATTGACTTTTATGCAAGGTGAAAGATAGGGGTTTAGTTTCATTCTTCTACAGGTGGAGATCCAGTTGTGCCAGCACCATTTGCTGAACATGCTGTCTTTCATCCAGTGAATATTTTTGGCCCCTTTGTCAAATATCACGTGGCTGCAATTGCATTTACTCATATTTGGGTCTTCATTTTTGTTCCATTCATCTATAGGTCTATTTTTTTGCCAGTACCATGTTGTTTTTGACTATAGCTCTGTAATACAGCTTAAAATCTGGTATAATAATCCCCCTGCCATTGCTTTTTGTGCTCAGGGTGCTTTGGCTATACTTTTGTGCTTCCATATGAATCTTAGGATGGAAATTCTGTGAATCTTAGGATGGAAATTCTGTGAAAAATGGAATGGGGATTTTGATTGGCATTGCATTGAATCTATAAATGGATTTTGGTAGGATTGTCATTTTCACAATATTAATTCTTCCAATCCATGAGCATGGAAGGTCCTTCCACCTTCTGGTGTCTTTTTCAATATCTTTCTAAAGATTTAAAATTTTCATTGTAGAGGTCTTTAATGTCTTTGGTCAGGTTTATTCCAAGATTTTTTTTTTTTTGCAGCTATTGTGAAGGGGAATATTTCCATGTGCTTTTTCTCTGATTTCTTGTTATTGGTACATAGAAAGGCTACTGAGTTTTGTAGGTTAATTTTGTAACCTGCCACTTTACTGAACATATTAATAATTTCTAGGAGTTTTCTGGTGGGGTTTTTGGCATCTCTTAGATATAATATCACATCATCTGCAAAAAAGGATAATTTGATCTCTTCCAATTATTACTCTTTAATTTTCTGTTCTTGTCTTATAGCTCTTGCAAGAGTTTCAAGCACTATATTAAAGAGAAGTGGAGATAGTAGACAGCCTTGTTTGGTTCCTGATTTCAGTGGGAATGCTTCTAGTTTTTCTCCATTTAAGATGATGTTGGCTGTGGGTTTGTTATACATTGCTTTAATTATGTTGAGGTATGTTCCCTCCAGTCCAATTCCCTCTAGGACTTTGAACATAAATGCATGTTGAATTTTGTCAAAAGCCTCCTCTGCATCTATTGAGATGATCATGTGGTTCTTGTCTTTGAGCCTATTATATGACTTATGACATTTATTAACTTACATATATTGAAACCATCCCTGCATCTCTGGGATAAAGCTGACCTGATCATGGTGGATGATGTTTTTGATGTGTGTCTGTATGCGGTTTGCAAGTATCTTGTTGAGAATTTTGCATCTATGTTCATTAAGGATATGGGCCTATATTTTTGAATAAATTAAGTAGTATTGGATGTAGATCTTCTTTAAAGGTCTGATAGAATTCTGCTGTAAATCCACCTGGTCCTGGGCTTTTTTAGTTGGGATGTTTTATATTTCTGTGTCAATTTCTTTTTGTGTTATAGGTCTGTTTAAACTGTTAATCTCTTCATGGTTTAGTTTTGGTGGTTCTCATGCCTTTAGATATCCATCTATTTCTTTTAGGTGTTCAAATATAGTAGCATATAGGTTTTTAAAGTATTCCCTTATAATGTTCTGCATCTTTCTGGTGTCTGTTGTGATTTTCCTCCCTTTCATCTCTGATTCTTTTGATTTGAAGTTGCTCTTTCTTTCTTTTGGTTGACTGGGCTAGCAGTCTGTCAGTCGTGTTTATCTTTTCAAAGAACCAGCTCTTGGAATTGTTGATTCTTTGTATTCTTTACTTTCTTTCGATTTCATTAATTTCTGGCCTGATTTTTGTTATTTCTTCTTGTCTGCTGGGTTTGGGTTTAGTTTGCTGTTGCTTTGATGTAGGCACTTAGAACTATAAACTTCCCTCTAAGGACAGCTTTCAGCATGTCCCAGAGGTTTTGTTGTGTTGTATTGTCCTTTT
>NW_008328335.1:99484-110141 GCF_000622305.1 Nannospalax galili
TTTGGTGAATGTATGTTCATGATTGTCATATGTTCTTGATTTATTGTTCCTTTGATCAGAATGAAGTGGCCCTCTTTATCTCTTCTGATTAGTTTTAGTTTAAAGTTCATTTTGTCACTTTGAGATAGTGCCTGTCCTTGAAAGTGCGATGAGTTTCTTGCAGACAACAAAAAGATGGGTTTTATTTCTTAATCCATTCACCTAGTCTGTGTCTTTTGACTGCCGAGTTCAGTCCATTAATATTTAAAGTATTAATGAAAGATATGTATTGAATCCTGTCATTTTTATTTTTGTTTACATTCTTGTTACAACTGTACTTTTCAACAGTTATACTCTCATTAAATTTCTTTCCACAACCCCTTGGGTATAGTCATTCCTTTCTTCTCCTCTTTGTATTGCTTCCAGAACTCTCCGAAGGGCTGGTTTTGTGGACAAGAATTCCTTAAGCCTATTTATGTCATGGAAGATTTTTCTTTCCCCTTCAACTATAATAGACATTTTGGCTGGGTATAGTAATCTGGGTTGGCATCTGTGGTCATTTAAAACTGGGAATACTTTGGTCCAGGCTCTTTTGGCTTTCAAAGATTGCACTGAAAAGTCAGGTGTAATCCTAATGGGTTTTCCTTTATATGTGACGTGTTGTTTCTCTTTTGCAGCTTTCAGTATTGTCTCTTTGTTCTGTATGTTTAGTGTTTTTACTATGATGTTCCATGGAGAGTTTCTTTTCTGGTCCTGTCTGCTTGGTGTCCTATCTGCTTCTTGTATTTGTATGGGCACATCTTTCTTTAATTTGGAGAAATTTTTTTCCTCAATTCTGTTGAAGATCTGCTCCATGCCATTATCTTGGGATTCTTCTCCTTCCTGTATGCCTGCAATTCACGAGTTTTGTCTTTTTATGGTGTCACACAATTCCTGCATATTCCATTCTGTGCTTTCTTAAATTTTTCATAATTTTTGCTTGAGTGGTCTAGTTCGTCCATTTTATCTTCCTGTCATGATATTCTGTTTTCCATTTCATTCATCCTATTGTTGAGGCTTTCTCCTGTCATTTCTAATTGGCTTATTGAGTATTTCACTTCCTTCTTCATTTCAACCTGAGTATTCTTCAATATTTTTATCTTTTTTCTGAATTCATTTAGTTTATCCCTATCTTCCTTCAGTCTTTGATTTCTTTGTTTGTGTGTTCTTTAAATTCACTGAATTCTTTTACCTTGTTTGTAATTTTTCTTTTGAGTTCCATGTCCCGCATTATCTCTAGGGGGTTTTCATTATTCTCCTCTAGAGGACTATTGGATTTGGTGGGGATATGTTATTCAGGTTTTTTATGTTATTACCTTTTCTCTATGATTTTGACATTTGAATTTCTTTTGTAGTTTCTAATTCCTGTGTGAGACTCAAGCCGTCAAGTTTAGGTCTGCTTCTTTTTGTATACTTTATGTGTCTCTGTGGTTCACTTTTTGGGCATGAAAAGCTGGTTCATCTAAGCTTCTGGTTTTCTCTTTTGATTTTTTATTGGAGTGGCCAGATTGCTTTTGTCTTCAGGAGTTCCCACAGAGGCCCAAGTCAGATGAAGATCAGATGGTCTCAGGCTTTCTCCTAAGGTCTGGATACCTCCAGGAAATATTTGGCCTCAGGAATTTGGGGTTGGATTGTCCTGGAAGCAGGGCCCAGGAAAGATGCTGGTCTAGGGCAGCTGGTGGCCATGCCACCCAGAGATGCAAAGGAAGATGGGGGCTGGAAGAAGCCCCAAGGGCTCCTGGGGATGGCACTGAAGAATTGGGTTGGTCTGGATGCAAAGGATCAAGAAGAGGAAACGTCAGCCCCTGTGTCCAGGAAAGAGGCTGGCCGGTTGTCCAACCCAGGGAAGCAGAGGGAGTTGAGGGCGGGACCAGGCTCAGAGGGCTTCTGTTGACCTGAGAAGGAGCTGGGCTGGTCTGCATGCAAAGGATCAGGAAGCAGTGGTGGTTCCCCAGGTGTCTTGGATGCCAAGACAAGGAATGGGACAGGACCGAGGCTAGGAGGAGAGAGGAGCTGGGGAGATGGGAGGGTGAATGAGGCTGGGGGAGGCAAGGCATGGAGGGCTTGATGGACTTACCTGGGAGAGAGGTCTGCAGTCATGCAGGCCCAGGGAAGCAGAGGGAGGTGAGTGACAAATGTAATTTCTTACTATGTAAAATATGGACACTGAAATTTACAGAGTGTGAGTCCTTGTACATGATTCCTGTATTAAAATCCCCCCACTGAGGGTTCCGGGACCATTGGGGAAGAGGGGCAAAAAATTATAAGAACCAGAGAGGAGATGCATGACTATATGGAAATAGAGTCCTACAGGACCCTGGGACTTTTCTCATATGAACCTAAAGCAATGGTGTCAGTATGCACAAGACCCATGGAAACTTAAGCAGACAAAACTATCACAGAACTGTGAAAATGGACAGCAGGCCCCATCTTAGTCAAAAAATTATTCACAGCTGACTACTGCTGGGTGAGAAAAAGCTGATCTTTAAAAAAAATTATTTTATTTATTATTTTTATTTTATGTGTATGAGTGTATTACATGCATGTATGTGAGCGCACCCATGTCGTGCAATGGCACAGAGGTCAGAAGTGGCTTCAGATTCCCCTGGAACTGGAGTTAAGGACAGTTCATAGCTCCACCATGTGGGTGCTGGGAATCGAACCTGGGTCCTCTGTAAAAACAGTCAGTGCTCTTATCCACTGAGCCATCTCTCCAGCCCCAAAAGCTGATCTTCTTAAAGGGAGGGACTCTAGATAGGTTTATTAGACCTCAGTGGATGAACTCACACTGAGGGACAACTGGAGACACCAACTTGACATGATAGACCTTAACACAAATGATAGAATGTATGAATTCCACTGGGGGTGGGGAGATTATGGAAGGGGTCAATGGGAAGAAAGTATAAAGATGATTAAAATAAATAAGATTAATGTAGAATGAATAAATATCTTAGAAACCAGGTCATAAGATGATCTTATAATAAACAGTAAGGAAATCAGATAATAAACAATAAACATAAAGTTAAAATTTAGCCAGGCATGGTGGTGATGCACTCCTTTAAACCCAGAACTTGGGAGGCAGAGGCAGGTGGATCTCTGTGAGATCAAGGCCAACCTGGTCTACATAGCAAGTTCCCGGTCAGTTGGGGTTGGAGGGGGACCCCTTTTCAAAAAAAAAAAAAAAAAAAAAAAAAAAAGCTTAAAGAGAATCAAAGAAAATGCAAGAATGGAAGAAACAAAAGGTTTCCCAGGACTGAATAATTTGTTTTAATATGGAAAGGCCCATCAACTGACTGTTAAATCCAATAAAGTAGAAGGCTTACATAAAGATGTACCACTAAGAAGTTTTAGCACAGGGCTAGAGACATGGCTCGGTGGTTAAGAGCACTTACTGCTCTTACAGAGAACCCAAATTCAGTTCCAATCACCCATTTCAGGTGGCTCATGACTGACTGTAATTTCAGCCTCAAGGTATCTGATGCCCTCTTCTGGCTTTTTCAGGCCCATGGCCATAGACTTGTGCATGCACACATGCATGCACACATACACACACAAATAAAAATAAAATCTTTTCAAACAAGAAGAAATTTTATAGAACACCAAAGAGAAAAAATAACTCAAAAGTTTTCAAGGAAGAAGAATCATTTACAAAAAATCAGGAATCAAAACTGGCACCATATTTCTAAACAGTAACTCTCAAAATCAGAGGATGATGAATTAATGCTTTTATATTTTAAAATTTGCTATATTTTCCATCTTTTTGATTTTCTATGGTACACTCTGAATATTTTTCACATATATTTCATTTCACTTATTCTCTTTCTAAATATTTCTGATCTGTCAAGATGGCCAATTGCATAGTTAATTTCATTTTTTTTTTTTTACTTTGGTCTTTTTTGATTTTGTGTTTTGACAGGGAGTCCCTAGTACCAGCCCATCTGGAGCTCACTATGTAAATCAGGCTGGCCTCAGTCTCACAGAGATCCACCTGCTTCTGCCTCTAGAAGCCTGGGATTAAAGAGGCGTATGCCATCATGCTGGTACACAAGGTTAATTTTAATTGTTCTTATTTTTCCTTCCTAGAAATTATACTTATCAATTTAAAAAGTCTATTTTTCTCATGTTGGCTCTCCGCTGGTGACTTTTTCCCTTATGTTCATTAATGTCATTATAATTACTTTATTCTGTGTGCTGCTCAGTATCATCAAGGAGGAGTTAGTTATTTGAAGATTCTGTCTTCTAGTCAGATTCCTAGAGAGACCATTATTTTAGGATTTCATTAAAAAGAGTTGAGAGTCTCTGGGTCATGCTAAAGGGCGCAAGCTTGAATAACAAATTAGTAAAGGAATTGATCAGGTGTCAACTACTGAGGATTGATCAGTATTCTTCATTTTCCTCTGCTTCTAGGGAATTTCAAATCCACGGGGAGTAGACATGGAAGTTTCTTCTGGGTTTCTCTTACGTTTAAGTATAGGTCACCTCCTGGGATCAGTCTATCAGAATGGGCAAACATTTGTAGGGCAAAATGGCTCAACTTCACTTTCCGTTTTCTAGTCCCTCTTAGATTTCAGTCTAAGAGTTTCTGTTTTGTCAATTATTCAGTGCTTTTAAGAGTTTAGTTGAAGCATCTGGTCAATTAGCCTAAAGCTGACATTTCAAGACATAAAAATTTGTTGAAATTCCTAGAGAAAAAGCTTAACAATGTAGAGTTAGTCATTCACCCAAACTACAAATGATTTAAAAGCAAAGTAAAACTGCTTTTAGACATGCAGATATTTTAAAGTAGCAACTCCCACTCACCTTTCTCAGAAGTGCTGGTTGATGTGGCTCTGACACAACAAAACTGAGACAAAGATACGAAACCCAGAAAAGCACAATATCTAACAAGAAGCAAGACAAAGGGAAGTCCCAAGGCTTGGCCCAAGAGATTCACAGGACCATGAACATGCTAGTGGGCTGGAGAGCAGGACTTCAGAAGAAGATGGAGGGCTCAGGATGAACTTGAGACTGACTCAGCTTATGTATGCATTATTGGGAGAGTTGTGCCCCTGTCAGAGTGTTTAGGTAGTGAATTAAAAACAAAAACAGAAAAATAAGACGTACAAACTCAACAATTAACAGTTTGAACAGCAATTGAGATATAATATTATGTATGAACAGAACACTTACACAGTCATAGTAATGCAGGCTCTGCATGTGGCACAATTTGTTTGGGTGCAGGTGAAGTTTGTAGCCGTGGGTAGAAGAGAGATGGAAGTAGTTTGAGACCAGATCTTCTTCCATAGTGGAAAGTCAGCAAAAAATTAAGACTCAATAGTATTCGGTTAGTAAACTATGAAGGAAGAAGACTTCTGCTTCCAGCTTTCAATTATGTTGTTTTAAGACCCCTTTAATCTAGATTCTAGGCAGAATTCATGCAAAAGACAGAGCAATGTCTTCCAGTATAAATAAAAATACTTGGGGGCTGAGAGATAGCTCAGCAGTTAAGAGCACTAGCTGCTCTTTCAGAGGACCCGGGTTCGATTCCAAGCACCCACATGGTGGCTAACAACAGTCCGTAATTCCAGTTCCAGGGGAATACAATACCCTTTTCTGATTCTGTGGGCATTATATGACACAGGTACACTTACACACATGCAGAAAGTACACTCATACACATAAAATAAAAATAATAAAATAATTTAAAAAAATACTAAAGTGCACAGTTTTACAAAGAAAGGATAACTCATTGGAAGTCTGAAACAAGATATTCACAGGATATTTTTGAACTTTTATCAGACATCTTTCTATGCAGTATTTCTGAGTAGAATCACATCTTACCTCTTCTACTTGTAAATCCTTTCTTCAAGATTTTTTTTGTACTTCCAAAAACATTCGATTGATGTTTACAAGTGACTAGCAAAAATTACTATTATAGCAGCCTGTAAGTGGAACAAAGAATGCTGAATTTATATTTGAAAGCTCCAAGTCCAGTTTGATTATTGTCATTTTTGGATACATGATGCCATCTGGTGGCAAAATATACTCTGAGAATGGAGAGGAGGGTCAAGAGCCTCTTCATCTCATACCCCTAAATGCACCATTGGGAAGACCTATGTAAGGGGAAAGTGTGGTTTTTATGGGAAAGAATCTCCTCCATAACACCAAAATGTAAGAAGTCATAAGATGTCACACCTTCTACACATTGTCTTTGAGGGTGACACAGAGGCTCACTGTGGGTGACTTTGACTTAAAGCACAGGGAAGAAGAAGCTGAGCTAAGGCTTAGTTGCCCTGGTCTATCCTGCATTCTTCAGGGTGTTGGGTATAGAGGTGGGACTTTCAATAATGCTCCCCATTTGCACATTCTCAGGGTGACTCTTGATTCTACTGAGTCAGGCCATGCCTGACCCCTACAACTGTAGTACCACCTTGCTAAGGATGAGCAAAGAGGCCCTATGCCAATAGAGTGGTATAGCTCAACCCAGACTCACCTGAAAGTCTTTGTGTTTATAATTCAGCATTCAGGGAGGCTGAGGCAGAGGGATATAAAGTTTAAGGTGAGGCCAGCATGGCCTATCTAGGGATAGGCCAGCGTGGGATAAAGAATGGGGTCTTGACTTAAAAGCCAAACCAAGGGTTTGAGAGATGACTTAAACCAAGGGTTTAAGAATACTGGATGCTCTTCCAGAGGACCGGGGTTCAGTTCCTAGCATCTACATGGTGGCTCTGTAACTCCACTTCCAGGGAATCTCACATCTCCTTCTGCCCTCTAGGGCTTTGTTTGCATATGTCACTCTTAAATACATGAAGGCAAACACTCATACACATAAAATAAGTTAAGTAACAAAAAAGCCCAAACAGTAACAACTAACCCAAAGATACTCTGTTCAGAGTCCAGCCTTTCCACCTCCAGGTCTGTCTTCTGGAGAAGCCACATAGCAGCATGAGGAGTGATAACACGGGATGCTTTCTAAAACACTTTCAACAGTTGAACCAAAGACCTCACAGGTCCTCAAAAGGAAAACTAATAATTCATGGTTCTTGATCAATGTTAGTGAACAACTGCATTCAAAGAAGAATAAGCTAGACATGATGGAACATGCCTTTAGTCCCAGCACTCAAAGACATATCTAGGAATAAGCCTAACAAAACAATAAAGATCTCTGAATGAAAATTTTGAATGTTTAAAGAAAGACCTAGAGGAAGACACCAGGATATCGAAGGACCTACCGTGTTTGTAAATTGGTAGAAGCAATATTGTGAAATTACCATCTTACCAAAACCAATTTATAGATTCAATGTAACGCCAATCAAAAATACCCATATTTTTCACAGAGCTAGAAAAAAAACATGCTAAAATTCATATGGAATCCCAAACTACCTTAGAGAGGCAAAGCAATCTTGGGCAAAAAGAGCAATGCTAGGCAGATCACTATACCAGACCTAAAACTATATTGCAGAGCTATAGTCACAAAAACATCATGGTACTGGCACAAAATCAGACATGTAGATCAATGGAATACAATAGAAGACCCAAATATGAGTGCATGCAATTTCAGCCTCCTTATATTTGACAAAGGTGCCAAGAACACACAATGGAGGAAAGAAGTGTCCTCAACAAATGATGGTGGCAAAACTGAATCTCAATTTATAGAAGAATGAAATTAGATCCTTATCTTTCACCCTGCACAAAAGTCATCTCCAAATGGATCAAAGACCTCAGTATAAATCCAACACTCTGAAACTGCTAGAAGAAAACAGGATGTGTATGAAAGGATTTTCTAAATCAGACTTCATTTGTACAGGAAGTAAGGCCAAAAATCAAGTGGGACCTCATTGAGCTACAAAGCTACTGTATGGCAAAAAAACAATGAAGGAAGTGAAGAGGAAACCCACTGAGTGTGCAAAAGAACTTCACCTGCTACATATCCAACAGAGAATTAATATGCAGAATATTAAAGAAGTCAAAAAACAAAGAAACAAAAATTTAATGACAATAGAAAGATGGGTTAAGGATTTGAACAGAGAGTTTTCAAATGAAGAAATAGAATAATGGTTCAAAACACCTTAAAAGGTGATCAGAATCCTTAGTAATTAGAGAAATGCAGATTAAAACCACTTTTATGATTTCATCTCTTACCCCAGTCTGGCTAAAATCTAGATAACAAAAGACACCAAATGCTGGTGAGGATGAGGGGAAACAGGAAGGCTCATTTACTACTGGTGGGAATGCAAAGTCATGCAACCACTATGAAAAGCATTGTGGAAGTATTATGATTTGTTTTCTCATCCACAACTCCTAAACCAAGGTGATGCTCTTTGACCCTAAGGTAGTTCTAAGTATCAAAAGGAGACTATTGCAGGAACCATCTTGAACAAAGAGAAGGCAATTCAGCATAGTCTGTGCCTGAGTGCAAACGCACAGTTCTGCCTGCCATGGCCCTATGGCATGGGACACTCAGTCAGAATGTGCTACCATATGAGACAAAGAAACTGAACTGTCAGGGGCACTAACAGGGGTCATAAAGTTGGGCTTTTGCTTAGTTTTGGGCTCAGTGTTTTGGTGGTACAGGTACACTGAATCAAGAGCTGACACAAATAGACTGCTTCCTGAGAAGAAATGCTTCAGTGTCCCATCTGTCTACACATAGCACATAGAACACAGTGATAACACTTTGTGTTTGCTATTGACACAATGAAGATTTTTGACATTTTTGCCAGATTTTCTAGATCACAGTGCAGATCTTAAACATCAGAGGAAGGTAGCAATGAAATTCATGCAGGGTGTGGTGGCGCCGCCTTTAATCCCAGGACTCCGGAGGAAGAGGCAGAGGCAGAGGCAGAGGCAGGGGGATCTCTGAGTTTGAGGCCAGCCTGGTCTCCATAGTGAATCCAGGCCAGCTGGGTCTACAGGGAGACCCTGTCTCAAAAAGACCAAAATAAAAAAAAAAAACACAAATTCTTAGATATAAGTTCATGGGCACCCACAAGTGCATATGATGGGACTGGCGAGATGGCTAAGCCCTTGAGTGTGTAGTACTCTTCCAGAGGACTGTAGTGTGGTTTTCAGCATCCTCATTAGGTGGATCACAATTGCCTGTTACTCTAGCTCCAGGGTATCAGACACCTACTTCTGGTACTCACATGCACTCCCCCCATATATGGGAGACACACACACACACACACACACACACACACACACACACACATACATTAATGGAAAGAAACAGTTAAAAAATGTATAGGAGTTAAACCAGGCTATCATATAGTTTAAACATACTAGTCTTTCTTTGGACTGCAATAGGAGAGAAGGCCAAGTGCACTGGAGACTGTCTGGTGAGTCTCTGGCCAGGAGGCCAGGTAGGACTTTCAGTGTCGCACACCAGGAAGGGAGTGGAGGAGACATAGGAAAATGCAGTGCACCAATAATATCCTAGGTGAATAGGGCTCCATAAAGAGCTTCGGTTATGGTCCCATGACAGTTGTGCTTCTCCCTCAGACCATGGTTTTCTATATTTCTAGGGTGGAGTATAAACAAACAAATATTACTCATACCTCATTTTCAAAAAAAGCTATTCAGACAAAATTCACGGATTTCTTCCTCACACCCTGAATAGTAGAAAGCTCTTGAGAAAGAAGATTAAACATTATGTTTTGAGTTATTCTAGTTAAGTCTGAATTGGGTGCTTAATGAGATTGTAAAAGGACTGGTTTTGGGGAAATCTAAATTTCCATTGAAATGTTCACATCAATTATTTCAGATCACACCAAAGTAATTAGTGTTTGAACATAGAGAAACATTATCTTTTCCTAGTGCTGGAAGCTTTTCAAACACCTGTCTTGTTCCCAAACTTTCCCAGGCTAGACATGGAAGCCACATTAGCAGAATTTAAGGTTCTTTTTTAATATCATAATGTCTGAGCTGGTCATTTTCAAGATCAAAAACAAAACAAAACAAAAGCAAAAACCTCAACAATTATTGCCGCTTCCCTGGGCTCTGTCCAGCAGAGCCCAGTAAAAACGACCACCAAGGGCCGGTTCAAACTTCTTCTCTCTTTTTTTATTGCCTGGTTCCATCCCCTTTTATCTCCTTCTCCCTCCAATCACACCACATTCCGTAGGATACACGAGCCAGATCGCTAGACAGGATTGGTCGGGACACTCTGTCCCCGAGCCCTTGTGCCAGCAGCCACGCTTTCCTTCACTGCTGCGCATGTGCCATTAACTCGTCATGGGGCTTGGCAGGGTGCCCGGGCGCCATCTTGGGCACTCCCACATGGGCCCGCTCTCCACATTCTGCTATGATTTTATTGAGTACATTGCTTATGCGCTTATGTATGCAGCTCTTCTCCTACTTCTTTCCCATGATTCATAAGTGTGTTCTCTAAATAGCATTCCATAGATCTTGAATACTTTATTCACAAGCCTGGCCTCAAAATGACTACATAAACAAGACTGAATTTAAGCTCCTGATATTTCAGAATTTACCTGCCAAGTATGGGAATGACCTTGCTCAGCTAAAATTTCCTATCTGAGCAAACTGGATATGAAGATACTTACCGTGTATGCAGTTGTCTCATCAGTGCATGCAGATGTACAGGCCAGGGGCCTTCCCCTGTTGTCCTCCACGTTAGTGTTTGAGACAGTATTTCACTTTA
>NW_008328335.1:111051-112841 GCF_000622305.1 Nannospalax galili
TGTGGGGGTCGGGATGATCAGAAGAAACATCACCGTGCTTCTCATCACTCCTGACGCCATCCTTGCCATTCTGTGGAGCTGGGCGAATGAGTCTCTCCGGTACCCACACTGGGGTCTCAGCTTCCTGTGGAAACACACAAACAGAGCCTCTGGTCCAAATTAATACGGGGTCAGGGCCATTCCATTGTCCTGTGAGCACATCCTTCCAGTACACCATAGGTAGAGGTGCAGACTGCCGCGTCACATGGCGGTCAGCAGCCGTGTGCCCGTGTGCATCCTGAATCAAAAAATTAATGGTGAAAAGAACTATGTTAATTCTCTCCCCAGGGGATTTGTAGTCCACCCCTATTCCCCCTTTTTGTTTTTTTAGATAGAGTTTGAGTGTTTGGTGGGCACGTTCCACAATCCCCTGGCCCTGTGGGTTATAAGGAATGCCATGGATTAATTGGATTCCCAGTTGATGACAGAAGGTGGTGAAATGGGCCGATGTATAAGCCGGGCCATTGTCTGTTTTGAGGACCTTAAGCATGCCCCAGGCAGCAAACATCTGCCAGCAAACGGCAATCACATCTGTAGCCTTTTCTCCAGCTCTTGGGGTGGCTATAATCACCCCAGAATAGGTATCTATTGCAACATGGAGGAATTGCAACCGTCCAAAACTAGGATCGTGCGTGATGTCCATTTGCCAGATGTGGTTTGGCCTTAGTCCTCGAGGGTTGACTCCCAGGGAGGGTACAGGTAACGAAGTCACACAATGCTTACAGGATTTAACTATTGCATGGGCCTGTTCACGAGTAATGGGGAACTTGATGCGAAGGGTTTGTGCATTGACATGGAACAAAGAGTGTAGGTGCTCTGCCTTTTGGACTGGTGTCAGGGTAGGAAATACAAACACTGCTCTGGTAGCTAGGTCCGCTTGTGAATTACCTTCTGCCAGTGGGCCTGGGAGACCAGAATGAGCACGTATATGCAAAATGCAGAATGGATTAGTTCGTGCCCAAATTTCCTGTTGTATAGCTGTGAACAGCTCACAAACGGTGGAAGAAGCTTTTATTTGTCCCACTGATTCCAAGGAGGAGACTGCATTGACCACATATTGACTATCAGATAAAATATTAAAAGGCTCATGGTAGTTTTGGAAGATATGTAGAACTGTAGCGAGTTCAGTCATCTGTGGTGAACTAAATGGGAACAGAATAGAGACAGGAGGGTGACCTTCCATAACATAACCTCCAACTCCATCCTTAGAACGATCAGTGAATATGGTAATAGCATGTTGTATGGGATTAGAACGGGTAATTCGAGGCCAAATGAGAGGATTCCTCATAGCAAAGTGTAGCAAAGGATGTGCAGGATAGTGATTATCAAAGGTACCTGCAAAAGAAGTGGCTAAAACTTCCCACTCATCATTCGAGTGCATTAAGATCTCCACCTGCTTGGGAGAGTATGGAGTCATTATGCACTGAGGTGGAAAGCCAAAGACCTTAATGCATTGTCGTATACCTTTGAGCGCCAAGGCTGAAACTAGCTGAGGGTACCATGGCAGAGTGGCTGATGGGGAATAAGGCAAGTACCTCCAAAGGAGTGGACCATTCTGCCATAAAACACCAGTAGGAGATATGTCAGAGGCAAGTATGCAAAGCTGAATAGGCAACTCAGGGCTAAAGCGATCCAATTGGGCATCCTCAAGACTCTTTTCCACCTTAAGAAGACATTCACGTGCTGCAGGAGTCAACTGACTTGGTGACTGCAGATCTGAATCTCCTCTTAACATATCAAATAAAGGCTGC
>NW_008328335.1:113620-115301 GCF_000622305.1 Nannospalax galili
GGCTCAGTGACCCCTAGGGAAAACCCAAACCTTTGCGATCTTGTTTATACTGAGGCTGTATGGGTTCCCTTCTACCTTCCCCAAATTTTCCTAAACCTCTCCCAGGAGCGTAGCCCATTCTCATCACGATGTTCTGGCTCTGAGGGCTATAGGAGTAATCATTAACGAGGTGCAAATTCATGCCAGACATCACATCTCGCCCCCAAAGTGTTATGGGTATGGGTAAGACAAAAGGCTGAAATAAACCACTATGTCCCTCATCGTCCTCCCATGATAGGAGGGACGCACTTTGGTCTGGTGTACTCACATAGCCTAGTCCTCTTAAGGTTTGATCTGCCTTCTGAATTGGCCAACCTCTTGGCCAATCCCCTTGTGTTATGATGCTTCTATCAGCCCCTGTATCCAACATCCCCCATATACCCTGTCCCTGAATTTTCAATTTATATAATGGCCTTTTATCAAGGGTCAAATTAATCCATGCATCAGATGAACCAAATCTTTGGTCCCCGTTACATTTATCATGCGCCGGGAACAGAGAATGTTTCGAGGGTAATAACAGTAACTGAGCAACTTTCTCCCCTGGGTTTATAATTTTCATGCCTTTAGTTGAGGATATCATTATCTTGACCACTCCCGTATAATCACAATCAATTACTCCAGGATGTACTGTAAGTCCTGATACCGTAGCTGAACTACGGTCCAGCACTATTCCTACTGTATTCCTTGCAAGTGGACCCTTAAATGTGGTATCAAACACCTGCACACCCATTGATGGGGTTAATATGAGTTGGGTGGCAGCACTGAGGTCCAATCCTGCCCTTCCTGCGGTGGCTCTTGGGGGGGCAGCTCCTGCTGGAGTGCCCGAGGTGTTCGGAACCCACCTCTGGGAATCTGCTGCATGATTGGCCACTGGGTTGGCGCCGGGTTGCTCTGGAAGTTGAGGTGGCTCAGGCTGCCAAGATTGGTTCCTGTCTGAGAGCTTTCCTGTAGCACCCCATACATTTGAGGGCCCTGAGGCTGGGCCCTGCGTCTGTTTTTTGGACGCGCTCCAAGCAGATTCGGTCCCAGGGGTCTCCCTTCCACGTCCCATTGGGATTTACAGTCTCCAGCCCAATGATTCCCTTTCCTGCATCTAGGACATATACCTGGAGGCCTTTGCACTGGAGCTCTCCCTCCCTGCCTGAGAGGGCAGTCCTTTTTAAAGTGCCCTGTTTGTCCACACTGGAAGCACCCTGGGGCCCTTTTCTCTCGCTGGGAGTTTCCACGCTTATACATTCCCGCCATGATGGCTGCAGCAAGTGCTTGTCCCTGTATGGTAAACTCATTAATATCTCTGCACAGTTTTATCCATACATCCAAACCTTGGGCTCTATAAGGTCAGAGGGCATCACGGCAGGGCTTGTTACCTTCCTCAAACGCCAGCTGTTTAACCAGGGGCATAGCTTCCTCTACATTTGGAAATACCCTGCCAGCCGTCTCCATCAATCTGGCCAGGAAATCTGCAAACGGCTCTGTTGGTCCCTGTAACACTTTGGACAAACTAGCACTGAGGTCCCCGGAGCCGGTAAGAGCCTTCCAGGCTTTTAGGGGATTATCATTAATTTGATTATACACCTGCCCTGGATATCCTATCTGATTATTTGCAAACTGCCCCTGCCCCATAAGCATGTCTACACTCCAG
>NW_008328335.1:115996-126624 GCF_000622305.1 Nannospalax galili
TGGACCAAAGTCCAAACCGCCAAAACCTCTGGGTAATTTCCCTTCCGTGTCTTCATCAAGCAGGTCATGCCCTAATTTTTCCCATGACTCCTTGTTAACGTAGCCCTCTTCAACAAACCAAGGAGCCACTTCCCTGACTGCCTCAAGGAATGTTTCAACTGTGGAGTCCTTTAATTTTATTCCACAGGTTTTCAGCAACTGAATCAGAGCCTTTTGTACCTTAGGCTTAGCTTGTAAGTTTCCCATGTTTTTCCTTATGTAAATGTATGCTTCATCCTGTCTTTTTTCTTTTTTCTTTTTTTTTTTCCCAGGAGCTTCTCCGTCCCTATAAACCGGGCACTTTAAATTGCTAGCAAACCTTACCTTTCGTTTTTCTTTTACTTATCGTATTACAGTCACACTTTGCACTCTGAACAACAGGAAGGGACCATGAACAAAAACAGCAACAACTCTGAACAACAGGAAGGGACCATGAACAAAAACAGCAACAAAAAGAAAACAAGGCGGCCGCAAGGAAAAACACTAAAACAAACTATCCATGAAGGAAGAAGCGAAAGTGAAAGCGAAAGCAAAAGCGAAAGTGAAAACGAAAGCAAAAGCCAAAGTAAAAGTGAGAATGAGAGGTTCCCCATACGGCCACCAACTGCCACTTCCCTGGGCTCTGTCCAGCAGAGCCCAGTAAAAACGACCACCAACGGCCGGTTCAAACTTCTTCTCTCTTTTATTATTGCCCGGTTCCATCCCCTTTTATCTCCTTCTCCCTCCAATCACACCACATTCCGTAGGATACCCGAGCCAGATCGCTGGACAGGATTGGTCGGGACACTCTGTCCCCGAGCCCTTGTGCCAGCAGCCACACTTTCCTTCACTGCTGCGCATGTGCCATTAACTCGTCATGGGGCTTGGCAGGGTGCCCGGGCGCCATCTTGGGCACTCCTGCATGGGCCCGCTCTCCACAATTATGTTCACACAGAATTTGAGTATGATCACAGAACTTCACTTAATAATATTTAAAATGATGAATGAAGGGCCATTAAATACCCTCATCAATAAAAATTAGATTTAAAAATAAACTTTAAATCATGGGTCATCTTGTATGCAGAATAGTAAACATGGTTGAAAACAAATGCAGGTAACTGAGTCACATCATTTTCCACTGTTCATTGTGTGATGGTGAATAGTTTTAAGCTTTAAAAACACATCTTAAAAGTAGTGGCAACAGTGTTAAGCTGAAGGAATTGCTGTGGAGCCTAAACAGGACTGAACACAATTTTATTTTTTTATTTTAAAATTTTTGTTTATTTCTTTCTTTATTTGTTTATTTATTTATTTATTTTTATTTTACGTGTATGCGTGTATTGCCTGCATGTAGGTAAGTACACATGTGTGGTGCAATGCCCGCAGAAATCAGAAGAGGCTGTAGGATCCCCTGGGACTGGAATTACAGACAGTTGTTAGCTGCCTTGTGGGTACTGGGATTCAAACCCAGGTCTTCTGCAAGAACAACCAGTGTTCTTAACTGCTGAGCCATCTCTACAGCCCTGAACACAATTTTAAAGATGTATGTTTCTCAGAAAACATAAAATGCAGACTCTTAATTTAACAAAATATAGTCAAGGAATCATAGAGCATTTCTAAAGGCAGAAAATGTTGATTACAGTATTTAAAAAAAATTTCATCTCAGCTTATTGCATTTATACCACCTTGGTTCCATACTGCTTACTCATTTATATTTATTTTTTTGTCAATGCTGAGAACTGAACCCAGGTTCTTTGTTAGTCATTTACTCTACCATGAGCTACAATTTATAGCCCATGTCTATATTTTTTCTTTTAAATGTGAATTTATTTTGTGGGCTTCAAATTATCTGTAACAGATAAGCAGCTTATTGCATTTATACCACCTTGGTTCCATACTGCTTACTCATTTATATTTATTTTTTTGTCAATGCTGAGAACTGAACCCAGGTTCTTTGTTAGTCATTTACTCTACCATGAGCTACAATTTATAGCCCATGTCTATATTTTTTCTTTTAAATGTGAATTTATTTTGTGGGCTTCAAATTATCTGTAACAGATAAGCTTTTGGAGGTAACATTAGAAGAATATTATTGATTGGGACCACATGTGACCCTTCCCAAGGCACCGGAGTTAGACTTCTCTGTCCTACAATAGGGGTCCAGATCTTAGAATACTACCTGAGAGTGCCTGGACCCAGCCTCTGTGTGGTGCTAAGAGATGGAAGCCCATTTGCGTGTTTTATTGGCTTACATATGCTGAACCATCTCTCCATCTCTGGAATAAAGCCAAGTTGATCGTGATGGATGATCTTTTTGATGTGTGTCTGTATGCAGTTTGCAAGTTATTTTGTTGAGTATCTTTGCATCTATGTTCATTAAGGGATATGGGTCTGTAGCTTTCTTTTTTTGTTGTGTCTTTACTTGGTTTTGGTATTAGAGTAATACTGGCTTCATAGAAGGAGTTTGGGAGTTTGCCCTCTGTTTCTATCTTTTTGAATAATTTAAGCAGTATTGGTTGTAGATTTTCTTTGAATATCTGGTAGAATTCTGCTGTGAATCCATCTAGGCCTAGGCTTTTTTATTTGGGAGGTTTTGTATTACTGCTTCAATTTCCTTATTTGTTAAGAGTTTGTTTAGGTTGTTGATCTCTTCTTGGTTTAACTTTGGTGGTGGCCATGATTTTAGATACCTGTCCATTTCTTTTAGGTTTTCAAATTTAGTAGCATATAGATTTTTAAAGTATTCCCTTATAATGTTCTGGATTTTTTGGTGTCTGTTGTGATGTTTTCCCTTTCGTCTCTGATTTTGTTGATTTGGATTTGCTCTTTCTTTTTTTGGACAACTGGGCTGAGGGTCTGTCTATCTTGTTTAGCTTTTCAAAGAACCAGTTCTTAGAGTCATTGATTTTTGTTGTATTGTTTTCTTTGTTTCTTTGTTCATTAATTTCTGCTGTGAGTTTTGTTCATTTCTTCTTGTCTACTAGGTTTGGGGTTGGTTTATTCTTGCCTTTCCAGAGTCTTGAGTTGTACTGTCAAGTTGTTTACATGTGCTCTTTCTGATTTTTTAATGTAAGCACTAAGAGCTATAAACTTCCCTCTTAGGACTGCTTTTACAGTGTCCCAAATGTTTTGTTGTGTTGTTTTCTCATTTTCATTTTGTTCCGGGAATATTTTTATTTATTTCTTAATTTCTTTGACCCATTCATGATTCAGGAGTGTGTTGTTTAATCTCCTTGAGTTCGTGTATTTACTAGAGCTTCTTTTGCTGTTGATTATAAACTTTATTGCACTATGGTCTGGGAGAAGGCATGGAATTATTTCAGCTTTGTTTTTGCATTTTTTTTCAGACTTATTTTGTGCCCCAGAATGTGATCAATTTTAGAATAACTTGCATGAGTTGCTGAGTAGAAAGTGTGTTCTTTGGTGGTTGGGTGGAATATTCTGTATATATCTGTTAGGTCCATTTCATGTAGAATGTCATTTAATTAAGATGTCTCCCTGCTTATTCTTTGTCCAGTTTCCCTGTCTATTGAAGAAAATGAGGTATTAAAGTCACCCACTATCACTGAGTTGGTGTCAATCTCTGTTTTATAGTCTTGTACTACTGATTTTATGAAATTGGGTACTTCAGAGTTTGGTGCATAAATGTTCATGATTGTAATATCTTCTTGGTCAATTGTTCCTTTGATTAGAATGAAATAACCCTCCTTATATATTCTGATGAATTTTAATTTGAAGTCTATTTTGTCAGATGTTAAAATCATCTCAATAGATGCATAAAAGGCATTTGCCAAAATCTAACATGCAATCATGATAAAAGTCCTAGAAGGAATTGGTCTGGAGGGACCATACCTCAACATAATTAAAGCTATGTATAACGAATCTGTAGGCAACATCATCTTAAATGGAGAAAAACTGGAAGCATGCCATTAAAATCAGAAACCAGACAGGGCTGTCCACTATCTCCACCCCTTTTCAATATAGATCTTGAAACTCTTGCAAGAACAAGATGAGAGAAGGAAATTAAAGGAGCACTAATTGGAAGAGGTTAAATTACCCCTATTTGCAGATCATATGATATGATACATAAGAGATCCAAAAAATTCCACTAGAAAACTGTTAGAATTGATTAATGCTTTCAGTACAGTGACAGGATAAAAAATCAGCTTACAAAAATCAGTAACCTTTCTGTATACCAATAACAAGCAATCAGAAAAAGTATTAAAGGAAACCATCCCAGTCTCAGTAGCCTCAAAACAATTAAAATATTTAGGAATAAATCTAATGAAAGATATTAAAGATCTCTACAATGAGAATTTCAAAACTCTAAAGAAAGAGACAGAGGAAGACACTAGGAGATGGAAAGACCTACCATGCTTATGTATTGGTAGAAGTAATATTTTGAAAATGACCATCTTACCAAAAGTAATTTATAGATTCAATCCCAATGAAAATACCCATAACATTCTGCACACACCTTGACAAAATCATCATAAAATTCTTATGGAATTTCAAAAGATCTCTGATAGCCAAAAAAACTCTTGGGCAAAAAGAACAATGCTAGGGGGATCACCATACTAGATCTCAGATTATATTACAGAGCTATAGTCATAAAAACAGCATAATGCTGGCACAACAATAGATATATAGATGAATGGAACAGAATAGAATACCTGAACATGAGTTCATATAATTTCAGCCACCTGATATTTGACAAAGGTGCTAAGAACACACAATGGAGGAAAGATAGCATCTTCAACAAATAGTGCTGGTAGAACTGTATCTTCACCTGCAGAAAAATGAAGCTTGACTCTATCTTTCATCCTGCACCAAAGCCAACTCTAAATGGATCAAAGACCTCAATATAAAACCTGGAATTCAGAAACTGTTAGAAGAAAACATAGGCAGCACACTCCAAGACATAGGCTTAGGAAAGGACTTTCTAAATGAGATACCAGCTGCTCAGGCACTAAGGTCAAAAATCAGTAAGTGGGATCTCATTAAATTATAAAGTTTCTGTACAGCAAAAGAAACAACTAAGGAAGGGAAGAGGAAAATCACTGAGTGGGAGAAAATCTTCACCAGCTACACATCTGACAGAGGATTAATATCCAGAATATACAAAGAAATCAAAAAAGAAAGAAAGAAATGACCCAATCGAAAGATGGTCGATAGACCTAAACAAAGAGCTCTCAAATGAAGAAAAAAAGTGGCTAATAAGCACCTTAAAACGTGCTTAACATCTGGCCCCAGCTGGCCTGGAGCTCACTGAGTGGACTGGGCTGGCCTTGAACTCACAGAGATCTGCCAGGCTCTGCCTTGAACTCACAGAGATCTGCCAGGCTCTGTCTCTCAAGTGCTGGGATTGAGAATGTGTGCCACCATGCCTGGCTTTGGTCTTTGATTTCTTTTTTCTACTTTTCTATCCTTAAATTTCATTGTATATACATTTTTATGTAACTGGTTCAAGTTATTTCTGGAAAAATGTGTTAAAAATTGCCTCTCTTGGAATAATAACAATATTCTTAAAAAAAAAAGATCCTTGTGAAGCAGGGGGCCAGAGCTCATAAAGATGTTTCAGCTGGGTCATAGTCACTGTGTACTGAGACCCAACTAACCTGTACATGTAACCAACAAAGGTTTATAAGAGCAAAATTTAAACATCTGTATAATTTTACTTAGCCATTTAAATGATAAAATTAAATCAGATATGTTAGTGAATGCCTATAATCTTGACATTTGGGAGGCTGAGGCTGGAGGTTCACAAGCACAGGGCACATAGCAAGATTCTATCTCAAAAATAACTAAATGAAAAATAAAATTAAATGCAAGATTATATTCCAAATACTAAAAAGTCCTTAGTAATTAGAGAAATGCAGAAAAAATTCACTTTAAAAGTCCATCTTATCCCAGTCAGATTGGCAAAGATCAAGAGAATGAAAGCCTGCAAATGCTGAAGAGGATGTGGAGAAAGAGGAGCGGTCATTCACTGCTGGTGGGAAGGCAAACTCATGCAACCACTATGGAAAATAATATGGAGAACCCTCAAAAAACTAAAAATGAACCTACCATATGATCCAGTGATACCAGTCCTTGGCATATACCCAAAAGACTCATCATGCTCTAGAGATACCCGTACATCCATATTTGTTGCTTCTTTCTTCACAAAAGCTAAAAAATGGAAACAACCTAAATATCCCTCAACTGAAGAATGGTGAAAATTACTCAATGGAGGTCTACTCAGCAGTAAGAGCATTGGCTGTTCTTGCAACTCACCCAGGTTCATTTCTCAGCATCCACATGGTGGCTAACAACTGTTGGTAACTCCATGTCCAGGGAAACTGACGCCTTCTTCTGACCTCCATGGGCATTGCACAATATGAGTGCACTTATATGCATGGGAGCAATACACTCATACACATAAAACAAAATGAAATAATTAAAAATCATTTAAAAAATAAAACGTTACAGAAATTTGTCAAAATTTTTAGAAAAAAAAGCCCTTCCAATGTAGATTTAGACATTCAATCAAACTAAAAGTGATTTAAAAGCATTTAAACTTGTAAATACTTTAAAGTAGCAATTCCCACTCACCCTTGTCAGAAGTGCTAGATGATATGCTTTTTCACTATAAAGATACAGAATCAAGGAAAACATGCTATCTAACAGGAAGCAAGACAAAGGGAAATCCCAAGGATTGTGTGAAAGGGACTCTCAGGATCATGGACATGTAAGTGGGCTGGAGAGCAAGACTGTAGCAAGAGGATGGAGGTCTCAGGATCAATAGTTCTAAGTAAATGATGAAGTTGAGACTCACTCAGCTTATGTGTATATTTTTTTGGAGAGTTGCACTCCTTCCCAGAGTTTTGCATGCAACTGGCTGGGCAGAGTTTCTGGATACTTGGATGAGGATCCAATGATTCAGCTTACTTTTCCTTCTATAAAGGAACATCAACAGTCAACAGACACAACTATGATGATGTTTTACAAGTAAGGCAATGCTGAAGTGATGAAAATGACAGTTGCTTAGCTTTGAGATGATGCTGTGAAACATCACCTTATTAAAATAAAGTTGAATCCAAACTATATGCATACAATAATGTAATAAATCAGTATTACTTATGTACATACTGCTTAAGTATGAGGCTATATAAGGCCCCAGATAAACCTTATCTAAAACATAAGACAGTCAAAAATCTTTTTTTTATATATATATACAGTGCAGAGAGTGGTATACAAAAACCTTGTTTTGGATTTGAATCAGTGTAAGTAACAGAGAAATGGCAGATATATAGCAAAATATCATCAAGTTGGTATGGTATCCATCAGAAACCTTGTTAAAACTGATTCTGGAGTTACTGAATAAAGATTTACTTGTAGTTTGTTTTATACGTTTTCATTGAATTTTTGTGTATTCCATACAAAACATCTTAATCATATTTATAACCCCTTCCATCAGCACCCTCCCATAACCTCCCCGCTGGATTTCATGCATTCTGTCATTTGTGTTAAGAGGTATGGAGTCACGTTAGTGTCCCTAGACATCCCTCAGTGCAAGTTCATTCACTGGCAGCTAATCAGCCTACCTAGCATCACTCCCTTAAAGAAGACCAGCTGTTCCTCACTCAGTAGTAATCAGCTTCCCAATAGTTTTTCAGTGAAGACTGGACCTGATGCCTATTTCCACAGTTCTATGCTTCATTTTTGTCTGTTCAGTTTGCATGGGTTTTGTGAATGATGTTACCATTGTTGTAAGTACTTAATTTTTCTTAAAGCCCACTTAATGGGAGGGAACTCATGTGGTATTGTAAACAGCTTAATACACAAGGCTGAAAAGGTCATAGATCTTAGAGAAAATCTCAAGGCTGTCACATCCCTGGACAAATGTAATTTTTTACTGTGTGCTAAATATGGATCCTTATAGTCATAGACAAACATGGCAGCCATCACTCATGGAAGCTTCTTTTGTAGCAGACAAAGACTATTACAGAGTTCAACTGGTCACACAGAGACACTAGCATCTGTGAACTCTAAGTCACGCATTTACAATTCAACTCCTATACGTAAGGCTCATGGAACATAGTGGAAAAAGGGTAGAGAGCAGTAATGTATCTCTCAATTCTCATCAGCAAAGTGCCCTCATGCAATAGAATGCAGTGAACAAAAAGGGCCACAAATGAGGAAAGCATAGAGAATAATAATGTGAAGAGTGTAGGTCCTTAGACAGAACTACTATATTAAACTTCAGCTTCCCAGTTCTCAGGGATCACTGGGGAAGAAGGGCCTGGAAGATTGTAAGAGGCAGGGGAGGAGGCACATATTCATTTGGAAATAGAGTCATTCAGGCTCCTAGGACCTTGCTTATGTGGAAAAAAAATCTTAAAATTTATGTGGAAGTACAAAAGACCAAGGATATCCAAAGCGCTCCTCAACAACAACAAAAATGCTGTGAGAAGTATCATCATATTCAAACCTCGGTAAGAAAAATAGCATGATCCTGGTGCAAAACAGACACATAGAGAAACAGAATGGAATAGAAAACTCAGATATAATTCACACAAATACTGCTAGTTGATTTTGTAAAGAAATACTAAAAATTATAGAATCTTTAACAAATGGTGATGGAAAACCTAGATATCAACATATAGAAGAATGAAATTAGATTTTTATCTCTTATCCTGCACAAAAATTCAAGTCCAAATGGATTAAGGACCTCAAAATAACACCTGATACTCTGAAACTGCTAAAATAAAAAAAGGGGGGGGGATAAACGCCAAAATATAGGCATAGGCATGGGCTTTCTGAATAGAGGTAACAGTGAAGGAAATAAGACCAACAAATGATACAGAAGATCTCATGAAACTAAAGTTTTTCTGCAAATCACAGAAAACTGCCAATTGAGAAAAGAGGAAGCCCACAGAATGAGAGAAAACCTTTCCTAGGTTTCTGGTAGATGATTAGTGCTAGAATATAGAATTATTTTAAACCTGTGATATTAAGAAAATAAACACCCTAATTTAAAAATGGGCTATAGACCTGAAGAGTGAATTATTAAAAGAAGAAAAAATGAAAGGTTAGAAAATGCAAAAAGTTATTTAACATGCTTAGCCATCAGGAAATAGAAATTAAAATGATTTTGAGACTGCATTTTGCCTCAGTCAGAATGGTCGTCATTGGGCATATAAAGACATCACATGCTAGTAAGGATGTGAAGAAAGGAGAACCTTATCCAGTGTTGGTGGTAATACAAGGGAGAACTAGCATTCCCTGGAGGGCTCTTAGTCTCTTTAATGAAAGGATTTAAGAATAGGCTCAGATAGAAGTTTTAGGACAATTTTATTGGAATCTAATGAAAAATCCTTAGGGCAGAAAAGTTAGAAATCTCAGTAGCTGACTTGAGGAGAAAAATGGAAGGGAGAGGGGAAAAAAAGCCATAAAGCTATGTGGCTTAGAGCCTGAATGGAGTTCAGAGCACTAGCAGCCACATGGTGAGGAGAAGGAAGCTTTAGAGAAAAGTGAAAGAAATGCAAAATGCTAGAACAGCACAAAACATTAGAGAATGTGTGCTTAGAAAAAGGATATGAAGAGGAAAAGGAGACATCCCTTTATGCTCTTCTGAGGCAGGATTTATGGAAAGCCACATTTCTGGGACCCAGATCCACAAGAAGTGCACTAGGAGGTAAGCATTTGGAACAAGAAAAGTTCACCATCTCATTAATGGAGGTGTTCTGCCTATCTCTTTAGCATAACTTAAGATGAACATCCCTATGACCAGATGATTGACCAGTAAAGATGGAAAGGTGGGTCTTCCAACAGATGGGGTAGAGATTTTATTTTTTGACAGTAAATCTTATGGGGCTTTTTGATACTCTAACAGTGGGAGTGTAAAGTAGTGTGGCCACTTTGTAATCAACCTGGAAGTTTCTCAAAAATCTAGACATAGAATTACCTTACTACACAATTACACTACTCTGTGTACATACTCAGAATGCTCGATATGTTTCTACAGAGATACATATGCAGCCATGTTCAGTGTTTATTCACAACTAAGGAATACAATAAGCCTAGATGTGCATCAACAGATGAGTGAATCATGAAAATGTGATACATATACTCAATGGAGTTCTATTTGGCTACAAAGAAAAATGAATTTATGGACTTTACAGGAATGTAGATGAAAGTAAAAAAAAATATATGTACCGAATGAAGTAACTCAGGACAAGAAGGACAAAGGTCGATATTCTCCTTCATGTGTAGATCCTAGCTTTGAATATTTACTTTGGTGTTTTTAATGTAGCATACCTTTGGGAGCTGGGGAACTAGAATGGGGCTATTGTAGGGGTGATCACTCTTCTATTGGACTGAAAATTACGTTTCTGAGATACAATATTTAAGCCATGTATGAATTTAAATTGCATTGTCTATTTAACTTTTTTTAAATCACAGAGTTGTGGTGATTATTTATTTATTTATTTTTTATTTATTTATCTATTTATTTATTTATTTTTACACCCACATCCCAGATAGCACCCTGCCATAGCCTCCCTACCCCACTAGATCCCTTATACTCTGGTATCCCTGCTACTGTCTGCTGTGTTGTTGGCACCCCC
>NW_008328335.1:126815-127378 GCF_000622305.1 Nannospalax galili
GCAATCAGTTGTCAATATTCCTTTAGATAATATTGGGGTCTGCTGTACATTTTCCCAGTTCTATGCTGGGATAATAACTGGGAGTCCTTTGGGCCACCCTGGCCAACAACTCAAAAGAAGGTATCTACTATCTGGCATTGTTGCTTGTTATGTATCCTTTAGCTATACATATGGACTCTTATGAAATTATATTGGTCCCTTTAATCTTTGGTTATACTTTCCTTTTGGGTGTTTAAGGCCATACAATTGGTCCAGGTAAACCAGTCTTTTTTTACTCTTAAGGTTGTTTGAGGATCTGTTCCTAAGGGGTCACATGGGCTTGGGAGGAGCCCATGGCTCCTTTCATTTACCAGTTTCTCCTATGTGAAGATAAGTCAAAGGTCCTCCTCAACTATGGTTGGCTTCAGTTAGAAGCATGGAGGAAAAGATTCCTCTGTGTTGACCCTCCTCTTTGTAGACTGGACAGTGGTTCAAGTCCCTCTGGTGGGGTCTCCTCAGCCTCCTTGATCAAGAGGACAGGTGACCCACCACCATTATAGGACATTTTGAGAGATGCTCATAGT
>NW_008328335.1:127929-129741 GCF_000622305.1 Nannospalax galili
GACAATGGATGATGGCCAGTCTCTTTGGTAACCATATGGACTCCAGGAGTTCCAAGATCTCTTGTTTATTTTTGAAAGTCTTTCCTTCTGCTGTCAGGAGCCCCCTCTCCTTGTATATAGCCTTATGGACATGAGCCATAGAAAAACTGTAACAGCTATCAGTGAAAATGTTAACATCTGGTCTTTACTTAGCTTTAAGTCCTGAGTCAGGGAAATTATTTCAGCCCTCTGAGCAGAGGTCCCAACTGGTAGGGAAGAAACCCACACTGTCCGCGATGGACTGATGACCACCGCCCCCACATACCTGGTTCCCTCCTTAATGAAGCTACTTCCATCCGTGAAAAGAATTGAGTCCGGGTGGGGCTGTGGAACATCTGTCAGGTCTTCCTGAGTCCCATGTAAGCTGCAGAGTACCTCCAGGCAGTCATGCAGGACCTCAAGATCTGGTTCTGGCAGCAAAGTGGCAGGATTGAGAGCAGCGCTGGAGACGAGCGGGATGTGAGGGGGATTAAGGAGCAAGGCCAGATAATGCATCAACCAAGCATTTGTCATCCATTGGTTGGGGGGATTTTTTTTTTAATTTTTAAAAATGATTTATTTAATAACAACATACTTAGAAGAAGCATATCATTACAACACAATTGACACATTCAATAACAGTTTCCTGAGGTAGGATGCATCTCTTTCAAAATTGGCTGTAAATTTTTAGGTTTACAATGAACATCTTTTAAGGTGTTTCAGAGCCCTCTTTACTTCTTCTTTTGAGAACTCTCTGTTCAGCTCCTTAGCCCATCTTTTAATTTGGTTGCTTCTTGTCTTGGTTCTCTGTTTTTTAAGTTCATTATATATTCTGGTTTTTAAACATCTCTTGGATGTGTCGCTGGCGAAGATTTTTCCCATTCTGTGGGTTGAACATCTTTTAAGGTGTTTCAGAGCCCTCTTTACTTCTTCTTTTGAGAACTCTCTGTTCAGCTCCTTAGCCCATCTTTTAATTTGGTTGCTTCTTGTCTTGGTTCTCTGTTTTTTAAGTTCATTATATATTCTGGTTTTTAAACATCTCTTGGATGTGTCGCTGGCGAAGATTTTTCCCATTCTGTGGGTTTTTTGCTTGTTTCCTTGGTTGTCTCCTCTGATGTACAGACACTTTTTAGTTTAATGGGGTCCCATTTGTTAATTCTTGCCCTTTTCCTGAGCAATTGATGTCTGGTTTAGAAAATCCTTTCCTACGCCTATATCTTGTAGGTTTTTCCCAATATTTTCTTCTAATAGTTTCAGAGTTTCAGGCTTTACATTGAGGTCCTTGAGCCATTTGGAATTGACTTTTGTGCAGGGTGAAAGATAGGGGATTAGTTTCATTCTTCTTCAAGTGGAGATCCAATTTTGCCAACACCATTTGCTGAACATGCTGTCTTTCCTCCAGTGAATGTTCTTGGCCCCTTTGTCAAATATCAGGTGGCTGAAATTGCATTTACTCATGTTTGGGTCTTCAATTTTATTCCATTTGTCTGCCATGTTGATTTTATGACTATAGCTCTGTAATACAACTTAAAATCTGGTATAGTAATCCCCCTGGTATTGCTCCTTGTTCTCAGCATTGTTTTGGCTATCTGAGGTCTTTTATGCTTCTATATGAATCTTAGGATAGTTTTTTCCAATTCTGGGAAAAATGTCATGGGGATTTTGGTCAGCATTGCATTGAATCTATATATGACTTTTGGTAGAATGGTCATTTTCAAAATATTAATTCTTCCAATCCATGAGCATGGGATGTCCTTCCATCTTCTGATGTCTTCCTCAATTTCTTTCTTTAAA
>NW_008328335.1:130317-131099 GCF_000622305.1 Nannospalax galili
GAGGTTTTGTATTACTGTTTCAATTTCTTTTTGTGTTATGGGTCTGTTTAAGCTGTTAATCTCTTCTTGGTTTAGTTTTGGTGGTTCCATGCCTTTAGATATCCATCCATATCTTTTAGGTTTTCAAATTTAGTAGCATATAGGTTTTGAAAGTATTCTCTTATAACGTTCTCTATCTTTTTGGCGTCTGTTGTGATGTTTCCCCTTTGATCTCAGATTTTGTTGATTTGGAGGTGCTCTTTCTTCCTTTTGGTTAACTGGCAAATGGTCTGTCAATCTTGTTTATCTTTTCAAAGAACTAGCTCTTGGATTTGTTGATTCATTGTATTGTTTTCTTTGTTGTAATTTCATTAATTTCTGCCCTGATTTTTGTTATGTCTTCTTGTCTGCTGGGTTTTGGCTTCTTTTGCTGTTGCTTTTCAAGTGTGTTGAGTTGCAATGTTAAGTCATTTATTTGTGTTCTTTCCGATTTTTTGATGTAGGCACTTAGAGCTATAAACTTCCCTCTAAGGACAGCTTTCAGTGTGTCCCAGAGGTGGTGTTGTGTTGTCCTTTACATTTAGTTCCAGGAATACTTTTATTTCTTTCTTAATTTCTCTTTTGACCCATTCATCATTCAGGAGTGTATGGTTTAATCTCCATGTGATCATGTGGTGATTAGGGCTTCTTCCAGTGTTGATTGTAAGCTTTATTGCATTGTGGTCTGATAGACTGCATGGAATTATTTCAATATTTTTGTATTTGTTGAGGTTTGTTTTGTGCCCCAGTATATGGTCGATTTT
>NW_008328335.1:131764-138463 GCF_000622305.1 Nannospalax galili
TCTTAGTGCCATTTGCGTGGTGTATTTTTTTCCCATTATTTTACTTTGAGATAGTGTCTGTCCTTGAAAGTGAGATGAGTTTCTTGCACACAACAAAAAAATGGGTTTTGTTTCTTAATCCATTCATATAGTCTGTGTCTTTGAGTGGGGAGTTCAGTCTGTTAATATTTGAAGTTATTATTGAAAAATGAGTGTTGAATCCTGTCATTTTTATTTCTGTTTACATTCTTGATATAGATGTACTTTTCCACAGTTATACCTTCATTGGATTACTTTCCACAACTCTTTGAGTATAGTCATTCCTTTTTTCAGCTCTTTGTATTGCTTCCAGAACTCTTTGAAGGGCTGGTTTTGTGGACTTGAATTCCTTCAGCCTATTTTTGTCATGGAAGATTTTTCTTTACCCTTCGACTATAATAGACACTTTGGCTGGGTATAGTAATCTGGGTTGGCATCTGTGGTCAATTAAAACTGGGAATTCTTTGGTCCAGGCTCTTCTGGCTTTCATAGTTTGCACTGAAATGTCAGCTGTAATCCTAATGGATTTTCCTTTATATGTGACTTGTCGTTTCTCTTTTGCAGCTTTCAGTATTGTCTCTTCGTTTTGTATGTGTAGTGTTTTTACTATGATGTGCTGTGGAGAGTTCCTTTTCTGGTCCTGTCTGCTTGGTGTCCTATCTGCTTCTTGTATTTGTATGGCACATCTTTCTTTAATCTGGGGAAATTTTCTTCCATGATTCTGTTGAAGATCTGTTCCATGCCATTATCTTTGGATTCTTCTCCTTCCTGTTATGCCTATGATTCATTAAGTTTGGTCTTTTTATGGTGTCACACAATTCCTGCATATTCTATTCTTGTGATTTCTTAAATTTTTCATAATCTTTGCTCAAGTGGTCTAGTTCATCCACTTTATCTTCCAGTCTTGATACTCTGTTTTCCATTTCATTCATCCTATTGGTGAGGCTTTCTCCTGTCGTTTCCAACTGGCTTATTGAATGTTTAACTTCCTCCTTCATTTCAACCTGATAATTCTTCAATATTTCTAACTGTTTTCTGAATTCATTCAGCAGTTCGTCCCTCTCTTCTTTCAGTTCTTTGATTACCTTGTTTGTGTGTTCTTTAAATTCACTGAATTCTTTTATCATATTCATCATTGTTCTTTTGAGTTCCATGTCCTTCTGTGATTTTGACATGTGAATTTCTTTTGTAGTTTCTGATTTTTGTGTGAGACTCAGGCCTTCAAGTTTACGTCTCCTTCTTTTTGTGAACCTTAAGTGTCTTTGTGGTTTACTTTTTGGGCATGAAAAGCTGGTTCGTCTAAGCTTCCAGTTCTCTCTTTTGATTTTATATTGGAGTGGCCAGATTGCTTTTGTCCTCAGGAGTTCTCACAGAGGCCCAATTCAGATGAGGGTCAGATGTTTTCAGGCTTTCTCCTTAGGTCTGGATCCCTCCTGAAATGATTTTGGCCTTAGGAATTTGGGTGTTAGACTAGCCTGGGAGCCTGGCCCATGAAAGATGTTGGTCTAGGCCAGCTGGTGGTCATGCCACCCAGCGATGCAAAGGCATATGGGGCAAGAAGAGGCCCCAAAGACTCCTGGGGAGTGCACTGAGGAGCTGGGTTGGTCTGGATGCAAAGGATCAGGAAGAGGAATGGTCAGCCCCTGCATCCCAGAAAGAGGCTGGCAGGTGGTGTAGGCCCAGGGAAGCAGAGGGATGTAAGGGCAGGGCCAGGTGCAGAAGCAGTGTTCCTGGGTCCAGAGAAGGCACTATGTTGGTCTGGATGAAAAGGATCAGAAAGCAGTATTGGTTCCCCAGGAGTCTGGGGCCCCAAGCAAGGAATGGGACAGGACTCAAACTCAGAGAGAATGGTAGGGGAGATGGGAGGGTGAATGAGGCTGGGGGAGTCAAGCCACGGAGGGTGCAATGAACTTACTCCGGAGAGAGGCTTGCTGGTAGGAGAGTTGTGTATTTAACTTTTATAAAATCTATTGTTGAAATTCGTTATGTCATGGAGAGTCCTTTTGATGGGGCTCTGATGATGGATTTGTACATTTTTTGTGTGATACTATGTCAAGAAAACTTCAATGGTAATTTCTGTGATTGAAATTATAACTATTATACTTTATGTGTAATTTTGTGCAGATTGCATGTGGAAAAGTAAGAATTTTGTGTGTTATTTCAGATACAGCTTCATTTTGAAAGATGTTTGAGGTCACAGTGCAGGCTTTCTAACCTCAGCGGAAGCACAGTACTGAACAGTGTTGTTTGATAGGCATGTCCTCCTAAAGAACCAGCCATAGCTGAATGCCTGAACTCTAAGATGTTCCATAGATTGAGGGAGAGACAGTCACCCTTCCTACGCAATTGGTCAGCTTCAATTGCATGAGGGGGCGGGTCTAAGGACAGACATGCAGGAAGCCAGGGAGGCAACCTGAAGTCACCATCTTTGCCCATGCTTAGGTGACTGTGGATCTGGAAAGCTCAGCCGAGATGTGGGGGAAAGAGCCCATGGGTATCCGTGCCTTTTTAAGTGACTTCATCCTGGATAGCATAAGTTTTGTTTGCATCCCAAATAAAAATCTTAATTCCCCAAACTGCAGTTTAGAGGGACATTATGTGGGTTTTGTTAGACAGTTGTAAGGACAGCATGAAGCCTGGGAGCCTAGAAGATCACAGCACACCTCACAGAGGGCCTGGGAGCCATGAGAGTTGTGTGCATGCTTCCCAGTCAAGAATTTGACCTTGCAAATTGGTGCAGGCAGCAGGATACCCAGGATCTGAAAAACTGCAGGAGTTTGAGAAGAGCAATGATGGTGTCTCTGGAACTGAGAAAGGCAGAAGCAAAGTTGAGGGAGAAGAGAGTGTGGGCAGTCCTCACAAGCTTAATGGGGTTAGCAACTATCACATGGATTATGCGATGGATAGTAAAATATGTAATCAAAATAAGCCTGCCTATGTGGACATGGACAAATTCAATGGGGGAAATCCCTGGGTGGCTGCCATCTTGTAAATGGCATAAAATAGCATAGCTGCTGGAATGATGGAGTTCTCCACCATGTGTGTATGAAAATACTTTAAGGACTGTGGAAGGTTTAGAACAAATCTTACAGACCTTGGAAGAAAAATGGGAATGAAAAGAAAAAAAAGCTGTTGCTGAAGCTGCTTGGTTGTTTCTTTGCATAATAAAAGACTGGTCTGAGGCAGAGAAAATAGCCCCAGGGGAGGCTGAAAAGACTCTGAAGGAGTTACTTGAGAATTCAGTATTGGCCACAAGAGAGAAAAAGTGAATGAGAGATTTTAACTTGCTTAAGGCTAGGGGACCAAAGAGTAAAGAGAGGCCAGATTAGATATGTGATATAAGACTCATGCTGAACCACAGAAAAAGACAGTAATGAGAAAGGGAACAACCTAGAAATAAAAATAGCTAAAGCTGTCCCTCAGATTCAACTTTTAATGCCAAAAGAGAAAAAAGTCATGTTTCAATATGCTGAGAAAAGCCTTAATACTGTAGCCAGCACACTGGAGCTGTTGGAACTAGGGAAGACTTTTAAAGAAGCAATGAAGTTCATATGGAACATGAGAATAAATGATATTAGTTTAAGTACTACAGAGGCATCACTACTGTTATATAACCACCCATCTGTCCTTGAGACATAGGCTGTTTAACCTAGGCCAGTACAGGGGGGAGCAGTCCCTAATGGAATGGCTTTGTAGGGCATTAAAGATGCTTGATAATCACCAATGGAGGCTCCATGGTTAGCCATGGCTGGAGGACCATAGAAGAGGAACAAGTGTTACTGAGAGAACTAGGTATAAGGAAAGCAATACGTGATGTCCAGTTCACTGGTCAGATAGGACTGTGTTCACCAGAGATTTCAAGAGAAACTTAATTCAACAGGGACCTTGAGAATGGTATGGAGCTTTAATGGTTTTGCTAAGTCCATTAATGGGTCAGGATCTTTGTAAAGTAAGGGAGGGTTTGGTAAATCTAAATGACTCTAACCAGCCTGTGAAACATGTCTGTAAAATAATAAAACAACCTACAAAAGACATAAAAAAGGCAAAACAAAAAAGAGATCCATTTGGGTTACTGAAAGGTAGATGTGGCAAGATGTAGCAAGATTATTTCTAGCCCAAATTCTAAAGATAGAATTGACAAAGAACAAATTCTGTACTAAAGAGTTTTTGGAAAACTAAGGCGTTTTTAAAACCCCAGGAACAGTTGACAAAAGACACAAAGGATAAAAACTGTCCTAGGGTGGTAAAGGATACCCAAAGATTAAATAAGGTACATTTCTCTTGAGAAAGGCTATGCTAGGGGTGGGGACAGTTTTTCTTACCAGGGCCTCCCCTAGCAGCTAGATATGTCAATGGAGAGATAGCAGATATGGCTACAGCCAAGAGGTAGACCCAGGGCTTACCTGGCTCAGGGAACCATCAGGTGCAGCAGGGAGAAGATGGAATATCTGCCCCCTCAGCCTGGTGCAGGCTCAGTCAACTTGAGCAAGCACACATATGTTTATCAAGGATGAAAAGATATGGAGAGGCTCCATGTAAAAATCCCCAGACTGTGGAATAACTCCAAAGAAATAACTAAAGATAGTGTAGGAGAGAAAAACCACAGAGGACAAGCCAGCCTTCGGGTTGCAACAGCAAGAGGTTTATTTAGTACACAGGTACCTGTGGGCACAAAGTCTCCTCGGGGGACTTGCGTGCCTCAGGAGTGAGTTGGAATTCCTGACCGGTACGCGACCTGCCTGAGAGACTTCATGGCTCCTGACTTTTATAATTTTTAATTTTTTTTTTTTCATTCCTCCCTTTTTCTTTGTAACTATGGAGGGGCATCTTTCCCTCCTTTATAGATTATCAGGGTCACTTGTTTCTAGGGCTTGGTATTGGCTAGTCAGCACTAAGGTTTGGACAGCTGACAGCCTTTCTCGCATGAATTGAGTCAACCGGTTGAAAATGCAGGGGCCTATTGTTAGGATTAAGAGTAGGGACACCAGGGGCCCAACAAGGGGTAGAAGGTAAGGCAGAATTCCGTTCCACATGCCCCACATGGGGTTAGCAAAAAGCTCCTGTCGCCTTTTTTCTAGTTCCTCTTGGTGTTTTTTAATCCGATCTCTGACGATCCCGGACTTGTTGGTATAAAAACAGCATTTTTCCTGTAATGCTAAACAGATACCTCCCTTGTCTGCTGTTAGTAGATCAAGTCCCCGTCTATTCTGTAAGACAACCTCGGCTAGTGAGTCTACCTGGTCCTGAAGATCTTGTACAGACCGATAGACCATATTTACATCATTAATTAACTGTTGAGATAATTTGTTGTAAGTGTCTATTGCCACTCCTACACCAGCTGAGCCCGTAGCGAGGGCTCCTGAGATACCCAGTCCAATAAGCAATGGAATAAACTGGACCGCTCGTTTGTGCCTAGGAACGAATGTGTCAAAGCTAGGCAAAGGCACAGGCTCATCTCCTGGAATTATGTCTATGTCTGGCAAGAGCAATGCAGGGGCACATGAACCAGTCCAGTTAGTGGGTAAATAAGGATAGGCCATGTTATTTCCACATACATAAATTTTCCCCCCCCTAAACAGCCTGTCTGAGAGGTGTTTATAAACCTAGAGCAGGTAGTAAACATAGCTAATCCGAGGTCTACATCAAAGGAATTATTTTGAAAGGGACTAAAAAGGCAAATAGATGTGTTGAAGTAGCGAGGCTGGACCTTAAAAGGCGTGGTATAGCTACAAATATCCGGAGAGGGGAGTATATTAGACTCGTTACTTAAAGGTAAAACTAGAGGCCATGAAATTCCTAATGCGAGACACAGCCAACAATCCTCTGCCAGGGAAGGGTTGGAGCGGTTTAGGGCATCATGGGTGGCAGTAAGGATCTCCATGGTCTGAGGGTCTAAATTAAGGCCTCTAGGTTTGGGTAGCAATAGTGGATGGTAATGAAGGCGGGGCAAGAGAGACTCCCTTTGTTTTTGCAACACAGTTTGGACATAATTTTCTTTAACCTGGTCTGTAGGGCCCCCTCCATCTGATATGTGAATCGGAGCTTGTTGCGGCCAACATGCCTTTTGTCCAGGTTCTACATAGCAGCCTGCACTAAGGGTTTTTGAATTATAACTTTCTGGTCCTATTACCTGAGTGTTAAGACTCCAATCTGAGCCCCCAGAGGCCTTTTTATAAGAAATGGCCGTAGAATAAAAATACAGGATGTTATTGAACCGACATTCAGTAAAAGAAGCATAACAGGACGAGTGCATAGCTTCGACAAAATTACAATCAGAGGGGCACTCACCATTAGCTGGTGGTAAGATAGGTTTAGGCTTAGACACACATTTCCAGCTCTGTTGGTGCTGCTAAGTAGGTGTACTATGAATACCAAGATATCCAGTCTTGTCTCCACAATCTACAGACCGGAAATATGTACCAGGTGGGTCTTCCCAATGGCCACCTCTACATTCACAAGGGGGACCATATCGGGTTAGCATAAACCTAGTAGCATTGAATGGTTGAAGGCCACCTCTTATATTTTTGACTAAAAGTACAAGGGTCAGAACTCTGGTTATTAATTTTTGACCAGTCCTATCTTTAAAGGGTTTGATGTTCGTGTCAGTCACCATCTCTCTTGCGGCTCTCCTGTTTGGGACTCCTCCTGATGCGCAGGTTCTGCCGCTTTGACGTGTGAGGC
>NW_008328335.1:142225-159985 GCF_000622305.1 Nannospalax galili
TGGCGATAAAGACGTAGGTGCTCCCTACCTTCAGCCGTGTTGAAATCCCAAGCAGGTCTGGTGAGGGGAAAGGCAGCCTCGATCTCGTTTGGCAATTGGGTTGGTCTCCCGTCTGCCCCCGGGACATGCTTTCGGGCTTCTAGAATGACTCTCTGCTTTTCCTCCGTAGTTAGAAGGACTTGCAGGAGCTGTTGGCAATCGTCCCACGTGGGTTGGTGGGTAAGGAGAATAGATTCTATCAGAGCCGTTAGGGCCTGCGGGTCTTGGGAAAAGGACGGGTTATGAGTTTTCCAGTTGTACAAGTCTGAAGCAGAAAAGGGCCAATACTGAAACTGGTTTCCTTCCCCTCCTACGAGTCGGAGGGGCAGGACGTGTGTGGAATCTCCCTGTCCTCTTCTTTCTCTGAGTCGCCCCGCAATGGGGGAGGGAGCGACCTCCGGTCCTTCTGCTGGGGCTTCATCTGGAACAGCCGCAGCGGCCTGCGGGGGAGGGTGGTAGGGAGGGGGATTCTCACTCAGCAGATCAGCGGGAACACTCTCATCAGGGGGCAGAACAGGCTTTTGTTTTACCACAACAGGACACAAGGAGGTGGTCGAAGGGTCCGGATTAGGGGCAGAAGGAAGGGGGACTCTTCATGTAGGACGGAGAAAAGGAGTCACCCATGGCGGTAGGTCAAGGGAGAGATTTTCCCAAGTGACTATATAGGCCACTTGGTCCGGATGTCCCATTGATCCAGGAGAGAAGATCTTAGCTTTAACCTGCAAAATAACGTCAGAATCAAAAGTTCCGTCCCGAGGCCACCCAACATTGAACATGGGCCATTCGGAGGAACAAAAAGTTATCCATCTATTCTTCTTAATTTCCATTGATTGGTTGTGGGCTCTGCTCTTGACTTCTTTCCAGTGATCTAGGGTCAGGCTCAAAGGGGTGGTTAGTTGCTGTCCCATTTTAGGATTCTCTAGAATTATAAAGAGACAAACAAACAGTATAGATAACAAAAACAGACAACCACCAGCAAGGTATCGCTTACTGCGACTCTGGAGGAAAGGTGAAAGTATAAAATCAGACGGCGGGGCTGGTGTTCCGCGTCTCAGGGACACGTATCCTTCAGATGTATATTGAGCTCCAAAATACCGGGCACCCCAGACCATTGGGATGCGGTCGCGACCAACACAAACACACAAAGTGCACAGAGAAACAACTCACTCACTCCGCCGACAAGGGGCTTCTATGTCCCTTGTCTGGCTTGGTCAGACGAGGGGATTCTACGTCCCTCTCCCAGACGAGATCCACGGAGACAGAGGGGACTTCACGTCCCTTGATTCCTGAACCTCCCAGACGAGATCCACGGAGACAGAGGGGACTTCACGTCCCTTGATTCCTGAACCTCCCAGACGAGATCCACGGAGACAGAGGGGACTTCACGTCCCTTGATTCCTGAACCTCCCAGACGAGATCCACGGAGACAGAGGGGACTTCACGTCCCTTGATTCCTGAACCTCCCAGACGAGATCCACGGAGACAGAGGGGACTTCACGTCCCTTGATTCCTGAACCTCCCAGACGAGATCCACGGAGACAGAGGGGACTTCACGTCCCTTGATTCCTGAACCTCCCAGACGAGATCCAAGCCATAAAACTTACTTTTCAGTGAGTTGGAATTCCTGACCGGCACGTGACCTGCCTGAGAGACTTCATGGCTCCTGACTTTTATATATATTTTTCAATAGTAAAGAACTAACTAAGTTAATGCCTCTTATCCATGCTATGTTACCCAACAGTGATCTGTTGAGAAAACAATACAAATAAATAAAATCTTTCCATGCTCTGTTAGACCTTGTCTAGGTCTGATTTAATATATGTTAAGCTCTGAGTATTTTATAGATTGAAACCCACCTGGGAGATATCAAGTATACTGGAAGAAACAAAGGCCAGCTATAGCTGTAAAATTTGGGGAGCTTTATGGTGGGGAAGACACAAGTGATACCCACCAGGATGGTTGGGAAAAAGTCTACAACAGCCTAATACTGTATGAAAACAGAAACAAAGGCTCCCAAAACTTTACAATCGTTAAGTAAAAATTCCAGTACCAGGTGTAGGTTGCCCCCCTATGAGCTGTTGGCCAGAGATATCCTAGAGATCCTCAAATTAACCAAGGCTGTTTCCAATGTCAGTTGTATACCAGTAAAGGTCGATAAGGCCATATTGCTGAAGACAATGCATGATATGAGTGTGGGAGAAGGAGAGACAGAGCTGGGACTAAGCTGAAAACTCTCTGCCACTGGATGGATGGCCGGAAGTCAGAAGGAGCTATTCAGATGTTTGGGGGAGAACCATTCTCTAAAATTTGTTTAACAATGGACCCCATGTGCTACATGCTATTGACATGCCAAGAAATGACTGCTGGTGCAATAATGGCTTGACTAATACACATACTACTTACAAATATCTAATTGGAAAACGTCTGATCTTGGGATGGAACACACATCTGGTGCTATAGACCAGTCCAACCATGTCAGGGAAGGTTAGAGGCCCCAGGAGGAGAGCCTCTACAAGTATTTTGTTTGATAAATACGATACACCTGCTAAAGTATCTTCTAAGCATTTGTATTTACACCTATGTTTGTTTAGATGTACTGCTTATTTTAATTTTTCTTTATAGACATCACTGAGATGGATCAATAGCCATGTCTTGAGAGCAAATGATGAAAAGGTCCAAGAGTTCAATATCTCACGACAATAAAAGAAAGATCACCCTGCATCTATCACAGCCTCTAAAGCTCCGGGATTTTTGTGGAATAATGACAGAAAAGACTGTGAGAATGGGAGGAAGGGGTGGAGTGTTGGATAGGTGTAGCCTCCAAAAGAACTAGCCACAGCTGAATGCCTGACCCCTAAGATACTCTATAGACAGAGAGAGACAGTCACCCCATCCGCCCAATTGGTCAGCTATAATTGCATTGGGGGGTGGGTCTAAGGACAGACATGGAGAAAGCTGGGGAGGCAGCAGGAAGTCACTATCTTGGCTGGTGCTTGGGTGAGCATGGATCTGGAAATCTCAGCTGAGATGTGAGTGAAAGAGCCCACGGGCGTCCATGCCATTGTAAGTGACCTCCCATATATCATAAGCTTTATTGGCAATCCAAATAAATAACTTTATTCTCCAAACTGTAGCTTATAGGGACATTGTGTCGGTTTTGTCGGTTGGCCATAAGGACAACATGGAGCCTAGGAGCCAAGAAGATCACAGCACACTTCACAGAGAGCCTGGGAGCGAAGAGTACATGTACTCGGGTCTCCCAGGAGAGAATTTGCTTTACAAGTGTATGGATAGAAGACAAAACTATCCAGCTCTAAATTCATGGACACACAGAAAGCACATGTGAATCTAAGCTCTTACCTAGAGTTTAGACATGTGAGTGTTTCCTTGAATTGAAGTAAGACAGCAGGCAAAGTACACTGGACACTGTGTGGTGAGTCTCTGGTCAGGAGTCCAGGCAGGACTTTGAGTGACACACTTCAGGAGGAGCCAGAGCATTAGTGCAGGGTGTGAGGCATGAGGTACCACGATGCACACCACTAATATCCTAGGTGAATCATTCTTCATGAAGTACCAGTCACAGCCCCATGACAATTGTACTTATTCTGCAATACATTGTTTTCCCTGAGCTGTTATGAGTAATCACTCAATTTTTTTTTTACCTCATTAAAAAGGTAAAAACCATATAAATTCAGACACTGAGTTTTTTTCCCCACATCATGGGTACTAGAAGGGCTATGGTGTAAAACCAAAACTGTCAGTTTGAATCCCGCCAGGTAAGTCTGAATTCTAGGACTTCATAAGATTTTAGACATGGAAGTGGGGAGGGTGGTAAACTGCCTTGTAAATGCAGAGAAGTCTACTTTATATGTAAGAGCTTTCAAGCAAAATGTGAACATGAAAAATGCAAATTTCCTTTGATGTGTTCACCTTAATACCAGATTAAAAAATGAACTTATATAATATAGTTCATACATGCAAGGTACAGTGTGATATGTTGACGAAATCCTTTGATTCCAATTTGTGATTCCATATACTTTTGAGTGTTGGAGCATCCAGTGGAATGTGGTGGACATATCAGAAGCTACACCCTTAAAGAAAACACATTCTTCCACCTCCAGAATCATCAACTGACCATATCACCTAAATTAGGGGTGGGGGCTCATGAACATTTTCCCAAGTGATGTTGGAATGTTGAATAGCTTGATCTCTTGCAGGCAAACACAGCTGCAGTGAGATCACAAGTACAGGATTCCTGTTATGTCCAAAGACTGTTTCACTCCAATCTTCCCCTATCACTGGTCTTACAATATCTCTACTCTCTTTTCCTTGATGGTCTCTGAATTTTTGGGAGTGGATGTACTGTAGATGCCCCATTTGTGGCCGAGCACTCCAGTGACACATTCTCCGCATTTGATTTTGTGTGAGTTTCCTCAGTAACCACTGTCCATTATACAAAGAATCTTCTCTGATGAGGACTGAGAGCTGTACTAATCTATGGAAAGAAAGAGAAAAATTTAAAGAGCAGCTTAATACTATGTCTATTTAGCAGAACAGTAGTAGTAGGTTTACCCCTAAGGCCCTACAGCTTCCAAACCGTGGACTCTTATCCAGATTCACAGTACCAGGCGTGTGTTTCCTCATATAGTGTGGACCTTAAATCTGATCAGAAAGAAGTTGATTATCCCATAACATTTAGGCCACTATTTTATCCATGGACATTTTTTGCCACACTGGTCTTTAGTGAAGTTCATAAGGTCCCCAGCTGAGTGAGAATGTTGATCATTTTTTCTCCAGCAGAGGAAGATTTCTTATTTACTTGGGTTGCGAGATAGTCATACCTGCCTTTGTTCCAGGATATTCCTGAAAACTGGCAAAGTTCAAAGTCCTTGTCTGTAATTTCTTGTGCACTGTCCCATAGTATGATTGTCATATGGTCATTTTTGAGATGTACAGGAGCAAATTGAATACCATGTTTTAATCTGGCCATAGAGCTATTGAGTGACATTTCAAACAGAAGGAGTAAAAAATTATCTAGTACCCAAACCAGTAAAAACTAGATTAAAAGTTCAAAATGAGTGGATGGAGAGATGGTTCAGCATTTAAGAACACTGACTGCTCTTCTAGAGGAGCCTAATTAGGTTCTCAGCATCCATAATGTGGGTAATGAGTATCCATAGCTTCAGTTTTTTGGGGGATCCAAATCCCTGTTCTGTCTTCTGCAGGCATTGCATACATGGGTGCACTTACATACTTGCAGGCAAAACATTCATAAACATAATAAATAAATAGATAAATAAATGTTAAGAATGATACATTACCCATATTGCATAAAAAATAATAAAGATACTGAAGGCAAATACAGATAACTGAAAGATATCTTTTCACACTGTTCCTGTGCATGAAGACGAATAATTTTTAAATTCTCAGAACTTTTTTCTAGACACATTATTGCAACACTACCAGCTCTAAACTGAAAGGATTGCTGTGGGGTCCAAACAGTGCTAAAACACAGTATCCTAGTCACTCCTGAGAGTGTTCCTACAGACATAGAATTGGATCAGTGTTCTTACGAGCATAAAATCAAAAAGGCTCTCTGAGAGATGAAAGTTTCTTTGGAGTCACAGAATCCAAATTATTCATATAAGAAGAAAAGCAAATAAGTAAAAGAAAATCCAGAAAGTTATAAAACATTGATCATCATGTTGTAGAAAAAAAATTATTCAATGTTTTTATCATTTCCTCCTGATTCTTTTATTTCAGTTGTACTTATTTCTTAGAATTGATGGTATCTATACTGATAAGCCTTTGGAAGACAAATGAGAAAATGGGTCTTTTAGATCTTGTGAATACCACAATGCTTAATATCTAGAGGAAGAAACAACCCCAAAACCTAAATGAGAGTATGGTTAAGAATACAATAAAATGAGCAAAACTTTCCACATAGTCTTTAGGAGTGCTAAGATCTCTTATTTTGTGGCAGTGTTGGGTCAAGGCCTCTCCATCCATGGCACTGTGTCTCACTCTGGAAAGCTAAGGGAGGAAATCTCCTTCACTGCATCTCAGCTATTTCCTGCAGCAGACAGGTAACAAGCTGATAGGTGATCAGCTTTCTCATAGGTGATAATGAGAAACATCAGTTTGTTGTATCCTTCACAATGAGATGATATATCATCATCTGCCTTGATGGACTCTAGGTTTAGAGTTGCAAAAGTCATTTCCTATCTCTTTCATATGTGCCATCCCTGAAATATAGGAATCATCAAAGTTCTGCTGTCTTAACTGGAACAAGCATTAACTTTTATCTTGATGCAAAAAGTTGAGCAAAAGTAAGCTGATAAAATTAAGAAACGTGGTTTCTTTAAGTAAATAAATGGTACAGCTAAACACCTAAGTGTATTTTGAATGTTCTTCTATTTTTCAATTCAGTTAATGTTACTGCTGTGTAGCAATTTTCAAGAAAAACATTTAAAAACATCCATCTTCCAAGGGAAGCTGAATAAAAAGCAGACTGTTTTAAGAGGAGGTAGAGTAATCCATCCTTCAGGGAAGCTTTTTTGCACTCAGAAAATAAACAACTCAAGAGCATTAGGCATCCCTAAATTTGAGCAGGTTCAGTAAGTAAGCCCCTCCATCCCCAAGACTGCAGAGTGACACCCTCAGACAAGCAGAACTGCCTGGAAGAAGCAGAGAACAACTGAGCTGCCTGAGGGTGCTTAGACCCACTGAGCTGCCTGGAAAGGACATGCTCCAACCTGTTGACAATTTCTTTAAGGTTTGTAGTGAGCTCTACATTTCATGTTTTTCTGAGCTGTCACCTATGCTGTGGTTGTCTTTTGGTGAATGATTTCGGCCCCTGTAAGTAACCCCTAATCCACATTCCTGTACGTAACCCCAATAAAACTCATTGATTCACCCTGTTTGATTTTGGTTGTATCCTTACTTTGATCTGGCATTTGTTTTTTATCTGTGGGTAGATATTTGTTGATATCTCCCCAGAAACAGTCACCCTGTATTCTCTACAAAATGGTTCCTGCATTTCATTATTCCTCACAATAGTTACTTGGCCTTGCTGAAAGGTTCATTTCTGCCCTGTGACATTATTCCCCACTATCTTTTCTACTTATTATAGCTAATTTTGTTAGCATCTAGTCTATTGTTATCATTTGCTTCCATCTTGATGTGATAATAGTATAAATATTATTTGAGTCAAGTTTATACATCTGTCAGAAGGTGAGGAAGAGGGGGAGACAGTGAGAGAGAAAGAGACAGAGAGTGATTGAGAAGAGATTGTTGTATTACAAGTAGTTACTGTTTCCCGATAATCATATGGTCCTCTTGCTGATCCATCACTACTGTATTTTTCAGTAAAATAATACAATTATGTAACTATTAATATGCTCTTCACTCTTTTGTCTCTGTCGCCTTTTTCCCCACAATACTATGAATGACAGCCAGGGATTTGAGCTTTCAGTGCTGGAACAGTTCCACTGACTTACGTACCTTCCCATTTTGCATTTGAAAAAAATGATCCCACAAAACAAAACTTTTTATGTTCTGTGCTTATGTTGCTTAGTGTTCAAAACAGGATCATTTAGAAAATGATTCAAATTACATTGTTTCAGTGAGTTTATGAATTTGCTATTTTCATTCATTTTTATCTGTAACTTCAATTAATAATTCAGGAAAATAATATAGAAATCTAGTTAATAAACAGGGCAAGACCACTAATAAAGTTTGTTTGAATATTATAAACTTCTTACCCTATACGCTATTATAAAGTCTACTAGAATGGCACATTGAAAAGTTCATAAGAACCTTGCTTGAGTTTAGCAATGTAAAAATGTCCATGTTTTATAAACATAACACAGTGGCAAATATAGAAAAGTGCATTGATAGACAAGAGGAAGGCTCAACATGAGCTCCTCATGTGTCTTTTCCTTCCTTTGTCTCACAGTAGGTAAACAGCAGGTGACATGGCCAACCACACTCTGGACACAGATTTCTTCCTGATGGAATTCCCTGGGAGCAAGCAGCTCCAGGTGCTCCAGGGCTTTCTGTTTCTGCTGATTTACTTGGTGTCCCTCACAGGGAACCTTCTCATCATCATGCTTGTCACTGTGGACCAGTGTCTTCACACCCCCATGTACTTCTTTCTGAAGAACTTGTCCTTTGTCGACATGTGCCTCATTTCAGTCACAGTCCCAAAGCTCATTCTTAGCTCTTTGTCTCACAGGAGCACTATCTCTTTCCCAGGATGTGTGTGTCAGGTCTTCTTTGTGGTTTTCTTTATTGCAACTGAAATTTCCATCCTCACAGCCATGTCATATGACCGCTACGTGGCCATCTGTTACCCGCTACACTATGATGCCATCATGGACAGGGCCATCTGTGTGCAAATGGTAGCTGCCTCTTGGCTATTTGGAAGTGTCTTTGGGTTCCTATATTCATATGGCACCTTCTCTTTATCTTTCTGTGGCTCTAGAAAAGTGCCACAGTTCTTCTGTGATGTCCCCTCTCTACTGAAGATTTCTTGTTCAAAGATACATGTCATCGTTGACATTAGTGTGCTCACTGGAGTTGTGTATGGATGTTTCTGCTTATTGTGCATAGGATTTTCATATGTTTACATTTTCAACACGGTGCTGAGAATGCCCTTGTCACAAGGGAGGTCAAAAGCCTTCTCTACTTGCATACCCCATCTCATAGTCGTTACCACATTTTTAGTCACAGTTTTCACTGCCTATTTGAAACCATTTCCTGATTCCCCACAGATTTGGGACTTTTTAATATCTGTTTTCTATTCTGCGATGCCTCCATCTATAAATCCTGTAATATACAGCCTAAGGAATAAGGAAATCAAAGCTGCTTTGTTGAACTTTTTATGGAAACTAGATCATTATGGTTCTATAGGGTGAAACAGTCACAATATATAGGAAGGCTACAAAAAATGTTTTATATGAACACCTTTGTTTGCATTTCCAATTATACATGTTCTTTATGATATGTAAAGTGTTCAATGTCAGAATGTAGATAAATAGTTGACTTACATTTCTAGAAAGTTGTTTATAAGTTCATATTCCCAAGTCAAGTACAATAATCTCAAAACCTGACTGATTTGGGTACTTTTTTATTTAAAATACATGTGTGCAATTCTAATCTCAGAAACACTGGCAGATTTTTCAATATTGTAAGAAAGCTGTCCTCTTCAAACTATTTGAGACCTCTCAAGTGCATTTCTTTACGTTGAAAAGACACCTTGCACATGTAAGATAATGTATTTGGAATAGGTAAATTACCCCAGTGTTCACAAAAAAATCACATCAATCCTTAATAAGTGAGAAATTGTTAAGACTTTGCTAAAATAATTGAGAAATAAATGCCCATGGGAGGTTAAGGTCATATTGTCCATTTTGAAGGTGGAAGTTTGTCCACAGCTACAAAATAAACTCAGCCTCTGGGGTGGATGAGAGCAGAAACACATCTTCAACTAGAGCCCCCAGAATGGAACGCAGGCTTCTCTCCATCCCCCCACATCCCCAGAATGTGAGCACAGTATGACTTGCAGGAAATTCTACATCACAAAACTGGAGAAATAGTAACTTTTAATTCAATAAAAGCAGTTGCTAAGGAAGATTAGCCCAAACCAACTTTTTTTTTAATTGCTTTTTTATTGAATTTTTTATTTCATGTAGAACATCTCAAATAATCTTAATCAACCCCATACTCACTGGCACCCTCTCCTAGCCCACCTCAATTGGAGCCCATATACTTTCTCATATCTAGCCTAAACCATTTTAAATTTTGACTATAAATAATAATTTCTCATATGAACAAATATGCACACATTACAACCAATAAAGTTAAAAATATTGAAAAGAATGTACATAATTCTTATTCTCAGAATTTGCACTGTATGTGAGAAAATCTATAATTTTAATGTAATAACTCATAAGCAAATAAATTTGATACATTGATACATTGGTTTTAGTTTCTATTTTTGTGTTATTTGAGCTGTATCATTTTGAACCCAGACCTTGAGAGTCCTAATAAAGCAAAAGTACATCTTGGATATGTTCAATTCAGTAGTTTCTCAATTCATGTTTTGGTGACTATTGTTGATATTTTAGTTATGAAAATTATTAACTGCTGAGCAATCTCTCAAGCTGAAAATTATCCTTTTTAATGGCTAGCTATTTTTAATCTAGTTTCCAAATTTATATTTTGTTTTATTGCTCTTATTTGTAAAATATTTAGCAAATTAATTTTACTCTGTGGAAAGCCAAAATATCAACTGAAAATTTTGTGCTTAGCTTTTATTAAAGCATTTAGAGTGAGATCAACTCTTAGAAGACTGATTTCTGTGACCTTCAACAACAGCCTAAACATGTTACAGAATAGATTGGAGAGAGTATGCATTGTTTACATGTTAATGAGTTTTATGCTTTAAATTGATATGTGGTGTGTGGAAACAGATATTACTTTGGTGGGGTGTAAAGGGACAGCAAAGCTGGAGATATTTCATGGTCAGATTTGGATGCCCTAATTAAGGATAAGAGACTGTGTAGCTTAACAAGTCAATTTCACACAGCTCCCAAAGCATGACATGTGATATCTAAGGTCATCATAGCCTGTTCTGGTGAGGGTCCTCTGTGGTTTGCATATTGACAGTGCCTCATTTCCTCACATGGATTAGAGGTTTTCACTTTCTAAAGGCACTGATTACATTCATGAGGACCCCAGCTTCATAATCTAATTACTTTCCCAAATTCCCATTTCCAAATATCATATTAGAGTTTGGATTTCACCATGTGAATTTTGTAGGATAGGGACAAAGAGTCAATCTATAATTGGATGATTTGCAATAGCCACTGGCTTTTCAGTTTCAGTTCGGCAAGAAGATAAAGAAGGAAATATCCTAATAGGTCCTAAGAGGTCCTTATCCTAATAGGTCCAGTGAGACATTTGCAGAAGCCAATATTTTCATCAATTACAGTTTATTTATATGTGTATGTGTGTGTGAATACATATGTGGTATGGTGTGCATGAATGTGATGCTAGAGGACAACTTGCAGGAGTTTTTTCTTTCCGCAAAACATGGGTCCCATGAGGGGAACTCAGGCTATCAGGTTTGGTGGAAAGTGCCTTTACCAGTCCCTCATCATAGTTATTCTTTAATATTAAAAAGCCCAATTTCATTCAAATTTACTTAGTGATTTTTCTCATCCAGTCACCTTAGTTACATTATATTTCTTTTTTTACTTTCAAATTTTTATTTATTATTTTTATTTTATGTGTATGCGTGTAGTGCCTGTATGTAGGGAAGTGCACCCGTGTTGTGCAGTGCCTGTGGAGGACAGAAGAGGCCATTGGATCCCCTGGAACTGGAGTTATGGACAGTTGTTAGCTGCCATGTGGGTGCTGGGATTTGAACCCGGGTCTTCTGCAAGAACAGTCAGTGTTCTTAACTGCTGAGCCATCTCTCCAGCCCCGAGCATTACATTTCTTTTGATATATTGTTAGATGCTTGATATCTAGCCTTCCTTTCTACCCTATTGCTAACTTCAATATGATTGTGGGTATTGCATTAATTTTTACTTGCTTGGATATCTGAATCTTCAGATACTGAGTTTTGATATGTACTTAAGTTCTCTTGACATTCTATGCACATAAATTAATGTTTCATTTATTTACTATGTCATAGATTTAAGGTCTATATCCTCAAAATATTATTTTGAAAAATTTTATGCTGTTTAAACCAAGTTGGCCCATTTGTTCTCTCAGGCCCTCTTTTCTCCATGAGGACACTGTCTTAACAGCAACATTTAGGACAAATAGGATTACTGAAAATTCCCAATGCAGGTAAGAATATACGGTACTCTAGTTGAATTCATAGCATAATATCTTCTCAGCTAGGCATTATAGGTTCTACTGAGAAAAAAATTCCAACTTCCAGATTTTCTCTTTCAATAGAAAACAGGAGTGCAGCGTGTACTCACCATCTTGCCTTTGGGGGACTGTGGAAGACCTGCTTTTTCTTCACTGATTTCAACTCTGTTGGAAACTGATAGTTTTTCTGGCTCTGGACACTGAACTCAAAGTTGAATACAACTGCTTTTTCTGTCTCCCAAAAGAGCACATTACCACAGTGTACCTCCAGGGGGAGGCAGAAATCATGATTTAGAAACAAAGGGAAAAATGTCAACGGACATATTGTACATAAAGCCCAGAGAAGTCATAGCCTCAAAAAGAATTTTATTGTCCACCTCCAAGACTTTCTAGCTGGTATGACTGGTAAATTCTTCTGTGTAAAGCTAGTAAGTCGAGATATGAACAGTGACAGTTTTCTAAGTTGAAGATGACCAATATCAGTGCATGCACACATATACACACACACACTCACACACACACACACACACACACACACACACACACACATAATCACAGGGCTGTTGGGATGTCCTAGGAGGTAGTGCTTGCTGTAGAGTCTTGACAACTTGATTTTGATCTCTGGAACCCACATCAAGGTGGATGGAGAGAATGACTCCACAAAACTGTTCTTTGACCTCTGTATGTTCACCCCTCCCCCACATTAAATACGTACAATAACAAAAAATTAAGTAAAAAGAAAGATGAAACATCATTGAACAAAACCAAGGGAACAAATGCATGGAAATGAACCCTGAAGACACAGTAATACATGAATCACCAGATTTTTACAGATGCTCAGTGTACTTAAAAAGAACACATGAAAACATCATAATAAAATCTGGAATGTACTGCTACTAATAAAAAACAAACAAATGATGTAAAAGGGTGCCCCCAATAAGTTATTGAACTATGGCGTGCGTAACTAACCTGAGATATTTGATAGGGACATTCAAGAGCAGATTTAAACAAAAAGAACAACTGACAGGTGTCTTACAGCAATATAAAATTATTCAAGGTAGGGGGAGAAACAAACATTAAAAAGGACCTATGGTGTTAACAAGAGGTCAGGAGGATTTAAGTAGCCAAACTGATGATTTATGGAAACTCCAAAAAGAAACAGGAAATAGAGACCAGATTATGGAAAAGAACAGTTGACAATTTCACAGATTTTTCAGAGGTATGGACAATTACAGGATGCTTAAGAAATGTCAATAAAATAAATCCAAATTAGCTAACTACAAGGCACATTGCAGTCAGTGAAAAGTCACAAAATTCCATCGTGTACATGAAGCCATTTTATTATCCATTCATCATTTGATGGCAATCTAGTCTGACTCTATTTCTTAGTTATTGTGAATAGAGAAACTATAAACATATGTGCGCAAGTATCTCTGTGATAGGGTACAGAATGTTATGGGAATACACCCAGGAGTGTGATGAGTGGGTCATATCATAGTTTTGTGTTTGACTTTTTGAGTAACCTCTACACTGATTTCCATTTTTACTTTTCTGTTGCTGTGATGGAAACATTGACTGAAACAAATTATAGAAGGAAGAATATATTTGAGCTTATGGTTCCAAGGGGCAAGAGTCCATCATAGTGGGGAGGCATGGTGACAGAGGTGGCTAGAGGTTGAGTGGAAGCTAAGTTCTTACATCTTCAAGCAGGCACAGGAAACAAGAGCACAACTGGAGATCCGGCAATGCTTAAGAACTCTCTGGGCCTGTGCCTCCTTTAGGATAGCCACATCTTCTAAGGCCTCCCAAAACAGCACCACCAACTGGGTACAAAAATATCCAAATACTTGGAGTCTATGTGGGACATTTTCATTCACATTCCAACCCCTGCCACCCATAGGCTCATGACCCTATAAAATGTAAAATGCATTTAGTCCAACCCTAAAAGGCCCTACTGTCATTATCAGTCTCAATACTATTCAAAAGTCTCCAGTCAAAAAAGTCTCTTGAGACTCAGGGAAATTACTTAATTGTAAGCCTCTGTAAAATGAAAAGACAAACTCCCACCATACAAGGAACAGAATACACATTACCATTCCAAAAGGCAGGAATAGAGGTATAGTGAGGAAACAATGGTTTTGGTTTTGAGGACCAAAGCAAGACTGAAAACCAGCAGGGTATACACCAAATCCAATAGCTCCATGTTTGACTTCTGGCATTTTACTTGCAAAAGGCTTAGGTGGCTCAGCCTCTCCAACTTTGCTGCTTGCAACAAGCATCTCTCTTTGGTTGGTTACACTCCCTGTTTGCAGGTGTGGCCCGGATATTTCTCTGACCCTGTGATGACAGGCCATGGCCCTGCCTCTTCCCATGCTCTGCAAAGAAGCCACTCCCCTTTCCTCTTCCAGTCAATCGGTTGACCATAGCTGCTTGCAGGGGAGGGACTAAGGGTATAAAAGCTGGGAAGACCAGGCAACCAGAGGCTGGCCTCTGACCATTTTTGTGAGGCTTTCTGGAACCACAAGATTTATGTCTGGGTGTGGACTTTTGAACACAGCTGTGAATGCGGAGGGGGGTCACCCGCTGGTCTGTATGTAACCCACACCCCAAGCTCAGTTAGCAAGTCCAATAAACTCCTTAAGATTCTTCAAATTGGGGTTTGGAGAATTCTTTCCTTAGGTTGTCACAAGGACTGTGGGAGAAGGGAATTGGATACCATGTGCACCTCCCAGAAGTGCATTTGACTCACAGCAGGTCTCCTTGGAAGATGCCTCACAGCTCTAGCACCATGAACTTCTTCTTGGGGTCTCCATTGCCAAACAGGCTTCACCTTCACAGCTTCTCAAAATGGCCTATCAGACCCTTTTTTATGCAGAGTTATCCCTACTGCATGCTGCCTGTCCTGGGAAGCTGTCTGAAACCACAGAGAAAGAACTGATGGACCCCTTTGCTCTTGCATTTTTTATGGCTCTAGAGCCAAAACAAGGTAAATGACACTGCCAAGTTTGGCTGCAAGTTTGGGATGGACCCCAGTTAGCTTTATCCATTTTAGGAGCTTTTCTCTTCAGTGGCCCTTGCACCATTTTCCTTTCACCAATTGGAGGCTTAGCTGGGTGTGAACTTGCCTTGGAGGCACTCTCTCCATTGTTTAAGTGTAAATATATCTAGGCCTCTCCTTTATCATTTTAATCCCATTATGAAAGGGATCTTCTCTTTCACCATATGCCTTGGGTCTAATACTAACCTTAGTAGAGCTCCTTTTCAATCCAAACTGTACATTCTGTATTTCTTTTTGCACTATTTGTTCTTTTTCATTGTAGATCTGCATAATACTATTAATAGCCTCCATTTCTGTATTAAGCTTTCTTGATATTTCTTCCACTGGGGAAATTGGTCCATTGCATTTCAACTTAGCCTCAGGCAAACTTTCTGGCTGTGGGCAAACTCCAGCCAGACTCTTTACCAAAATATCTGAAGTGCTGCTTAAGTCCTTATTTCCCTCTGAAACTACATTGTTCTCAGCATTATTTTCTTCTAGGCACCTATGAGAATGGCCTTTCAAGCTCTGCTTACAGCAATCAAATACGTTTCTAACCCAAGCTTCCATAGTCTTCCACATTCTTCCAAAACCCCACATGGTCAGGTTCTTCACAGCCAACACCCCACTCTCAGTACTAATTACTGTGTTAGTTACTGTTGCTGTGATAGAAACACTGACCAAAACAACTTATATTAGGGAAAATTTATTTGAGCTTATGTTTCTGAGGGACAAGAGTCCATCATGGTGGCAGAGGTGGCTGGAAGTGAAATGTAAGCAAAGCTCTCACATCTTCAAACAGGCATAGGGAAGAAGAGAGGGACCAGAGTTCTGGCAAGTTTTAAGAACTCTCTAGGCCTGCCCTCAGTGATGTACTTCCTCCAGGAGTCACATGTTGTAAGACCTCCCATAACAGCAGCACCAACTGTGGACAAAATATTCAAAGATTTGGAGCCTATGGGAGACATTTTCATTCAAACCACCACAATGAACACAGATGTGCAAGTATCTCTGTGATATGGTACAGACTCTTTTGGGAATATGGCTCAGAGTGTTATGACTGGGTCCTATGATAGTTCTGCTTCTGACTTTTCCAGAAACCACTACACTGATTTCCATTTTGGCTGTACCACTCTACACTCCTACCAATAGTGTAAATGGGTTTTCCCCTTCTTCATATTTTGGATTGCTTTCATTTTCTTCACAATGACAATTCTGACTGAAGTAAGATGGATTCTGAAAGTAGTTTTGATTTGGATTCTCTTCAAGGATCAGGCTGTTGAAAAACTTTAAAAGGTAGTAACCATTTGTATTTTTTCTTTTGAAAATGTTCTGTTCAAGTCCGTAGCTTTTGTTTGTTGTGGTATTAAGGTTTTTTAGAATTTTTTTGTTATTAGTATGTGCTAAATATTAATTCTTTGTCCAATTTAGCTTGACACTATTTTTCCTATTAAAAAATAAAGAGTGTGAATAGCAATACTCTGTGTGGGTGGACAAGGCTGCTTCCAGAAGCCATAGATTTCAAAATAAATCCCAGCACCAGTTTCAGGTTTGTTTCCTATAACTTGTTGCCTAGAGAGCCTTCACAGTACACAGACTATTCATTCTTTGAAAGTTAAAAAGATAGGCCACTAGCCCAGTTAACCAAAAGAAAGAGCAAATACAAATCAACAAAATCAGAGACAGAAAGGGGAACACCACTACAGACACCAAAAATTCCAGAACATTGCAAATGAATACTTTAAAAACCTACAGTGCATTAAATTTGAAAATCTAAAAGAAATGGATAAATTTCTGAAGTCATGGAAAGCACCAAAGTTAAACAAAGTAAATATCAACAGTTTAAATAGACCCTTTAGAAATAAGGAAATTGGAACAGCAATAAAAACCTCCCAACTAAAACAAAACAAAACAAAACAAAACAAAAAACCCAGGCTCAGACAGACTGAATGAAGAACTCTTCCAGGTATTCAAAGAAGATCTACAACCAATACTTCTTAAATTATTCAAAAAGATAGAAACAGAGGAGAACTCACAAACTCCTATAAAGCCAATATCACTCTAATACCAAAACCAGGTAAAGATGCAACAACAAAAAAAAAAACCTAGAGTCCCATACTCTAATGAACATAATTGTAAAAATTCTCAACCAAAACTTTCAAATTGCACACAGACACACCAAAAAGATCATCCACCACGGTCAAGTCATCTTTATTCTGGAGATACAAGGATGGTTAAATATATGTAAGTCAATAAAAATTTAACAAATCATGTAAATGGGCATAAATACAAAATTCACGTGGTCATCTCAACAGATGCAGAAAATATCTGATAAAATTGAACATGCGTTCATGTTAAAATTTCTAGAGGGAATTTGATTAGAAGGAACATATCTCATCATCACTAAAGCTATGTATAACAAACTCATATCCAACATCATTCTAAATGGAGAAAAACGGAAAACATGCCTATTAAAATTATCTCCACTAATTTTCAACATAGTGATTGAATATCTTGCTAGAGCAGTAAGATGAGAAGGAAATTAAAAGAGTGCTAATTGGAAAAGAATAGGTTAAATTAGCACTATTTGCAGATGTTAAGATATTATACATAAGAAATCCCAAAAATTCCACCAGAAAACGGCTAAGAAATCATCACTACTTTCAGCGAAGGGCCAGGTTAAAAAAATCAACTTATGGAAAACAGTAATCTTTCCATATACAAATAACAAGCAATCAGGAAATAATTCATGAAAACCCTCCCATTCATAATAGCTAAAAAGATATCTAGGAATA
>NW_008328335.1:160222-169224 GCF_000622305.1 Nannospalax galili
CCTTAAAATTTATATGGAATCTGAGTTCAATATTGTATAACTGTATTAATTCAACTGTGAACCTAAAAATTGCTTCTTCTAAAAATAAAGAATAAAAAAATTAAAAAAAAAATTTATATGGAATCACAAAAGACCTCAGAGAGCCAAGGCAATGTTGGATAAAATGAGCAATGCTGGGAAGGTCACCATACCAGATCTAAAACTATATTACAGCATTATAGTCATAAAATCAGCTTGATAATAGCACAAAAAGAGACACATGAATCAATAGAACATAATACGAGACCAAAACACAAATCCAAGCAATTTCAGCCACCTGATATTTGACAAAGGTGCCAAGAACACACAATGGAGGAAAGACAGCATCTTCAACAAAAGGTACTGGCAAAATTGGATCTCCATCTGTCAAAAAAATGAAAGTAGACCATTATGTTTCACCTTGCACAAAAGTCAACTCCAATTGGATCAAAGATCTTAATATGAAATCTGAAACTGAGAAACTGAAAGAAGAACAGAGAGGTGGTACCCTCCAAGATATAAATGTAGGAAAATGCTTTTAAAATAGGACATCTGTTGCTCAGATATTAAGGTCAACAGTCAACAAGTGGAATCTCATTAAACTAAAAAACTTATGTTAGGAAAAAGAATGAAGGAAATGAAGAGGAAATCCACTGAGTGGGAGAAAATCTTCACCTGCTACTTATGCAACAAAGGATTACTATTCGGAATACATAAAGAACTCAGCAAGCAAACAAACAAACAAAAACAAAAGAACCAAAAAAAACCCCAAAAAACAAAAACCCAAACTGACCAACCAACCAAACAAAATACCAACCCCAAACAAATGACTCTTTAAAAAGGTGGGCTAAGGAACTTAAAAGAGTTCTCAAATGAAGAAGTAAAAATGGCTAAGACACATTCTTTATAATTAGGGAAATGCTAAACAAACCACTTTGTGATACTGGCTAAGATCAAGGGAACAAAAGACATCAAATGCTGGCAAGAATGTGGAGAAAGGGGAATACTCATTCACTGCTGGTGGGAATGGAATTTCATGCAACTGCTATGGAAAACAGTGTGGAGAACTCTTAAAAACAAACAAAAAAAATGAATTTACCATATGATCTGGTTACATCGCTCTTTGGCATATACCCAAAGGACTCATCCAACTGTAGTGATACCTGTATATCTATGCTCATTGCTGCTTTTTTCCCAAAGCTAAAAAATGGAAATGGTCTAAATGTCCCTCTACTGATGAGTAGATAATGAAAAAGTTGTACATTTACAAAATGAAGGCCTACTCAGTGGTAAGGAAATATGAAATTTTCAGGTCTGTGGATGGACCTAGAAATTGTTATATTAAGTGAAGTAACACAGACTCAGAAAAGCAAGTGACATATGTTCTCTCTCATTTGAAGATCTTAACACGAATCTCTTATATGTGAGTATATATCCTGGTGTAACATCAGGAGACAGAAACATGGAAAGGAAGAACGAATTTAGAGGGAAAGAAAGATAGACTGGTAGAGAGAAAGGAGAGATAAATAATCCTTAGCTGGTGTGAAAAAGCCAGAAGGAAATGTATTATCACACTGCCTCCCGAAATCCACATCCCATATCTGAACATGAGAGCATGTGTATACCTGAAGGTTACATAACAAGAAACACAGTGTCAGATATGAGAAGCCTCCCTTTGAGTTGTTGGTGAGGGTAGTTCAAGAGACTCCTAAAATAACATACCTATTTCCAGAGACTTTGATTACTTCCCAGAACTTGAAGATAAGACCTTATTGCTGAAGACAGGACACACTTTGAACACAGGACTTGAGAAATGGAGCTGGAATTGACCTGGAAGCCTTCTCCCTGAAGACTAGATCCTATAGTTCCAAAGGATGCTATGGAAGCTTCTAAAAGAGAAACTCAATCAGTGGTCCAACCAAGCTCCACAGCCTAATAACCACAATGACTGGCAGTGCTATCTTTATTGGTGTAGTAGTGGCATGTTTTTTCTTGGGGGTAATCAGCAGCTATCTAATTGGATTTAAAACCTCAATAGGAGGGAACTCATAGGCAGCATTGTAAATATAATAGAATACATATATCTGGAGAGATCTTAAATCCCAGAGAAAACCCTTTCTCTTTCGTTTCTCAAAACAAATGAAATTTCTTACTGTTTGCTAAATACGGATACCTATATTTAAAAAAAGTATACATTATGCCACTCCTCAAAGAAGCTTCTTTTTGCAAAAGACAGAGGCTATTAGAGTACCACAACTGGTCTCAGACAGAGAATATATGTCTGAGAAACACGCAACCTTAAGTGACACATCTACAGTGGAACATCTTCATCTAAGGTTCGTTGAACATAGGAGAACAGGGGTTAGAGAGAATATGAATACATCCCTCAACTCTCACCAGTAAAGATTACTCTGACGATAGAGGTCACAACTGGCTACATTTTAGAGAATAAAAGACTGTAGAGTATGTGTCCCTGTATAGGACCCCTATAGTAAACCTCACCATGGCTCAGCGACCATTATGGAAGAGGGGGCAAAAAGATTGTAATAAGAAGGGTTGGTGCATGAACATAAGGAAACAGAGTCTTTCATCCCTCTGGGAACTTGCTCATAAACTTGCAATAATGGTGAAACCATCCATAAGACCCATGCTGACTCAATTAGTAAAAAATCCAGCATAGAGTGGGGTATGTGGGCAGCTGGACCCAAACCTAGCCAAGGAACTATTGGCAAATGATTATTGAGGGCTGAGGGAGATTAGGTCGTTAAGAGAGTGACCCTAGATAGACTGACTAGACTCCAGTAACTTGTACTGTGGGACATCTTGATACAAATGCTTGGCAGGAAAGGACTTAACATATATGACAGAATATCTGGTGGTGGTGAGGCCTGTAGTGGGTGGGAATAGGGGAGGGGGGCTCTAAATTTGATTCAAATGTATATGAAATGCACAAAACCCTAAACATTTGGAAAAAATAAATAAAAGTAAAAAGAGTAAAAATAGCCAAATGAAGTTTATTTTAATAATGTATTTTATGTGATGAAATACATATTTAAATATGTAATCAAAATAAATGACTGAAATAGTTGAAATTAAAAACAACACAGACTATTGTCAACACTCTTCTTCGCCCACCATAACCAGACAGGAAGATGCTATTCCTAAAGACATAGCACACTTTGCATTCAGAACTCTGAGAAATAAAGCTGGAATATACCTGGATTTTTCCTCACTCTTGGCTAGCATGCATAGAGTCAGAAGGTGTTATGCAAGCTGTTGGGGAGGAAAGTCATCAATGATGTCACTCAGCATTGGACTCTGTGTGTTATAATGCTGACTGCCAGACAAGATATACCCTGTGGTGCAATAGTGGAACCAATGTTTCTGGGCTAACTAACCACTTCCCTATTGGTTTTGGGGCTGTTCTATGAGAAAGAATATCAACTTGTTACTGTGAACTTGTTCACAAAGCCTCTGACCTGGGAGGTCCCAGGTCAAGGTGGAGACATACTATTGATAATTGCTTAATGGACATACTAAGTGTTTTCTAAATATGTTTAAACCTGTAAACCAACACAGTTCTCAGTTTGGCTCAGAGGAGTCAAACAGGCTCCTAGGACCTTGATCATGTGAAAAAAAATCTTAAAATTCGTTTGGAAGTACAAAAGACCAATGATCTCTAAAGCAATTCTCAACAACAACAAAAATGCTATGAGAAGTAACACCATATTCAAACCACAGTAAGAAAAGTAGCATGATCCTAGTGCGAAACAGACACATAGAGAAACAGAATGGAATAGAAACTCAGATATAATTCACACAAATACAGCTAGTTGATTTTGTAAAGACATACTAAAAATTTTAGGATCTTTAACAAATGTTGGTGGAAAACCTAGATATCAACATATAGAAGAATGAAATTAGATTTTTATCTCTTACCGTGCACAAAAACTCAAGTCCCAAAGAGTTAAGAACCTCAAAATAACACCTGATACCCTGAAACTGCTAAAATAAAAAGGGGAGATAAACTTCAAAATACAGGCATAGGCATGGACTTTTGAATAGAGGTAACAGTGAAGGAAATAAAGACCAACAAATGCTACATAAGATCTCATGAAACTAAAGTTTTTCTGCAAATAAGAAAAAACTGCCCATTGAGAAAAGAGAAAGCCCACAAAATGAGAGGAAACCTTTCCTAGCTTTCTGGTAGATGATTAGAGCTAGAATACATAAAGAATTATTTTAAACCCTTGACATTAAGAAAATAAATACCCAAATTCAAAAATGGGCTATAGACCTGAAGAGTGAATTATTAAAAGAAGAAAAATGAAAGGTTAGTAAAGGCAAAAAATTATTTAACATGCTTAGCCTTCAGGAAATAGAAATTAAAATGATTTTGAGGCTGCATTTTGCCTTAGTCAGAATGGTCATCATTGGGCATATAAAGACATCACATGCTAGTAAGGATGTAAAGAAAGGAGAACTTTATCCAGTGTTGCTGGTGATACAAGGGAGAACTAGCATCCCCTGGAGGGCTCTTAGTCTTTTTAATGAAAGAATTTAAGAATAGGCTCAGATGGAAGTTTTAGGACAATTTTATTGGAATCTAAAAGAATCCTTAGGGCAGGCAAGTTAGGAATCTCAGTAGCTGACTTGAGGAGAAAAATGGAAGGGAGAAGGGAAAAAAGCCATAAAGCTATGTGGCTTAGAACCTGAATGGAGTTCAGAGATGTGGTGCACTAGCAGCCACATGGTGAGGAGAAGGAAGATTTAGAGAAAAGTGAAAGAAATGCAAAATGCCAGAACAGCACAAAACGTTAGAGAAAGTGTGCCTAGAAAAAGGATATGAAGAAGAAAAGGAGACATCCCTTTATGCTTTTCTGAGGCAGGATTTATGGAAAGCCACATTTCTGGGACCCAGATCCACAAGAAGTGCACTAGGAGGTAAGCATTTGGAACAAGAAAAGTTCACCATCTCATTAATGGAGGTGTTCTGCCTATCTCTTTAGCATAACTTAAGATGAACCTGTCTATGACCAGATGATTGACCAGTAAAGATGGAAAGGTGGGTCTTCTGAGAGATGGGGTAGAGATTTTATTTTTTGACAGTAAATCTTATGGGGCTTTTTGATACTCTAACAGTGGTAGTGTAAAGTAGTGTGGCCACTTTGTAATTAACCTGGAAGTTTCTCAAAAATCTAGACATAGAATTACCTTACTACACAATTGCACTACTCTGTGTACATACTCAGAATGCTCTATATGTTTCTACAGAGATACATATGCAGCCATGTTCAGTGTTTATTCACAACTAAGGAATACAGTAAGCCTAGATGTGCATCAACAGATGAATGAATCATGAAAATGTGATACATATACTCAATGGAGTTTTATTTAGCTATAAAGAAAGATTAATTTATGGACTTTACAGGAATGTAGATGAAAGTGGAAAATATATATATATACTGAATGTGGTAACCCAGGACCAAAAGGACAAAGGTTGTTGTTTTCCTTCATGTGTAGATCCTAGCTTTCAATATTTACTTTAGTGTTTTCAACTTAGAGCACCATTGGGAGCTGGAGAACCAGAATGCGGTTATTGTAGGGGTGGTAACTGATAGGTAAAAAGTTTTGGAGGTAGAGAGCGAGTAAATGGATAAGGCACCGAGGCACATATAGAACTCTCAGAGGGATGCAGCTTTATTTTGCATGGGACACATTTCCCTCGGTGAAGGGAAAGATGTCAGCCCATGGGTTGTGAGCTGGAACTTATATATGGGGGCTTCAGGGTGCAGAAGGGGGGAGAAATTTTGGGGAAAAATCAAGCAAGGGGAAGCCGGAATAGCAGGGCTTGTAAACCTGGCTCCATTCAGTCTGCCAGGCAGGATCTGGGTCTGGAAATGTTTACTTTTTTCCTCTTAAGATAAGGGAAAAGCTGCTGTGTTAAACAGCTTCTAAAATCTCTGGTTAACAGATAGAATCTGCTTATCTTGTCTTTGGAGATCAGAGGAAAGGCAGGCTGCTTCTCAGCAGAGTTTGTTTCCCTTGACTTCAAAGGCCAAGGTGCTTATCAGCTCAGTTCCCTTTTTTAGGCTCCAAAAGTCCATAGGTCCCTGTTAGGGAGGGGAGAAGCTGCTGCTGTTTGGAACCCTAATATTCCAGCCTTTTGTGTTATAGGATGGGGGTGCCGTTGTCATCTTGCTACTTCCTGCTGGACAGGATCAATGTGGGGAATAGGCTGGTTTAGGGGTCCACTAGGCAGCAGGGGTTGTCTCTCTGTGCATCTCCACTAGGCAGCAGAGGTTGTCTCTCCGTGCATCTGAACAGGGTCCTTGATGGTTGACAGGCGTTCGTATACATGTGAAGGGAAGGAAAGTAATAACTGATTAAAATTAGTATGCTTTAGTTTTTGGATCTGGTCCTGAAAATATCTGACAAGACAAGGAGCAATGGTTAGCACCAAAGTGATAGAAAGCAGAGGGCCCAATAAGGGCAGAAGCCAAGGAGTTAATCCTGTAAAAATGTGCCATTGAGATGACTGTTGGTACTGGGAATTTTTAAGTGAAAGATTTTTTGCTACCTGTTTAAGTTGTTCTATATCATGTTCAACCTTACTGGATTGGTTGATAAAATAACAACATTCTTCACCCAGAAAAATACAGGTTCCCCCTTTTTCTGCAATTAATAGATCCAGGGCTCGCCTCTTCTGGAGTGCAACTTCAGCTAGGAAGGATAATTGTTGTTGTAGGAACTGGATTGACTGGGCTGTAGTTTCCACTGTTGAAGTGAGCTCCTGTCTGAGGTCCTCTATTTCTTGAGAAAGATGCTGGTTTGAGATCAGCATGTGTCCCAAGCCTCTGGCTGTGAGTCCTGTGGCTGCCACTGATGCCACCAGGCTAACTCCTACCAGTACTGCCAAGGTGGCTGGCCTCTTTGTTTTAGTTCCTTCTTTCCCTGTGGATAAGACATCATACACCTCTCCTGGTGTGTATAGGTTTAGTTTGGGGATGAGAATGACTGGAGCACAGGTGTCCTCAATCTTTGGAGAGATGCAGGAGTATATTTTGGAAGAACAGAGAAAGAGCAGTTCTGAGGTTAGAGCAGTATTTCCCTTAATTGTGACATTTTGGCTTGATGAGTCTGGGCATTTAGAGGTTTGTGGAGCCCAACACTCTGTTTTGTTAAGAAAAACGGGAGGGGCGGGCATGGGCCCGTGTACTAGAAGTTCCTGAGAACACTGAGTAGTGGCCTGGGGAGCAACATTGTAAACTGGGAGAGGCATGAGAAGTGAGCCCTGTAGGGGGGCACAGAGGAAGCAAGTGGAGACAGCATTAGAGAAGTTTCTCAAGAGATTAACCGATAAAGTGAGAATGCGATCCCAAGAGAAGCTGCAGGAGGCATTGAAGCATTGAAGCTGCTTTATGGCCATGCCCCATGTCTGATCTAAGACTTTCATAGCTCTCTGGGGCAGGACAGTCGAGGTTAGTTGGGAAGGCATCCCAGTGTCAGGGTCCTCACAGGTGAATGCAAAGAGATTATGAGAGTTGTGGTGTAAGGGTATTGAGAAAAAAGCATCTTTAAGGTCTAATACAGAAAAGTGGGTGGTGGAAGAGGGGATGTGAGAAAGAAGAGTATAGGGGTTGGGAATCACTGGGTGAATGGGAATAACTGCTGAATTAACAGAATGGGAGTGTTATATGGAGAGTGAGTGGGTTTAAGGAGGTTAGCTCTCATAAGCCTTTGAATTATGGGCTTAAGTCCATAGCGGTGTTTGAGTGCAATTAGGTATTGGGATCTGCTGGGAAATAGGGAGGGGTCCTTCAAGAGAAAGTGGATAGGAGTGTGATGAGAGACCAGTCCTGGGGCTGAGGTATCCCAGACCTTGGGATTTACTGCAGTAGGGGGAAAGGGCAAAGATCCGGCTTGGGGAGGAGAAGGTACAGGGGAAAGGAGAAAGAGTGTGGAGAATGGGAGAGAAAGAGAAAGGGAGAGCTTTTGCATGAGCTCTCTGCCAAGTAGGGGGGTTGGGCAGGTGGGCATAACCAGGAAGGAGTGAGTTAAAGGCATCTTCCAGAATACACAGGCTAAGGGTCCTGTTGATTTGGGGTTGTGAGGCTTCCCATCAACCCCCACCACAGAGATCTGTGAGGGAAAAACTTTACCAGAGTAGGAAGGGAGAACTGACCATGACACACCAATGTCAATAATGAAATTAATAATATTACCTGCCACCATGGCTGAAACCCTGGGCTCCTCCATTGTGATAATCATAGAAGCAGTGCGGGCCAAGAAGCCAGGGTGTCATCAGTCTTCAGCCGCCAGGCCTAGAAGGTTGTTCACTGAACCCTGTAAATGAGGCTGGGTCTGGGAGGTGAGTGGCCTTCCGTGGCATTGCAAAGAAGGACAATCAACTCTCCAGTGTCCTTGTTGCCCACAGGAAGGACAGGGTCTGGGTGGTGGCCGTGGGTTAGGGCATTGCCTTACCCAATGTCCAGTCGCTCCGCACTTGTAGCAGGGTCCTGGTGGATGTCGTTGGGCCCCATTGGTGTTCGAAGTGTTCTTGGGAGGAGCCCTTAGGACTGCAGCCATAAGCTGGTACTTTTGCTTAGACAGGGTAAGCTTGTCTGCCTTCTCCTGTTCCTCTCAGTTATAAATACTTTAAATGCCATGTCCAACAGATTTCTCACGGGGGTTTCAGGGCCCTTGTCTAAGCGCCTAAGTTTCCTTCTAATATCTGGACCTGATTGTAAGATAAAGTGGTGGTGAAGCATAAGCTGTCCCTCTGCAGACTCTGGGTCATACTTGGTGTACTGGACCAGAGCATCAATGAGTCTGTCCATAAACTGAGCTGGGGTTTCAGCAGAGCCCTGAGTTATCAATCTGAGCTTCTCAAAGTTAACTACCTCAGGGGGCAAAGCTTTCTGAAGACCTGTCAGGAGGCAAGTGATCATGTGGTCCCTGGCTGCTCTACCTGGGGAAGGTCC
>NW_008328335.1:169301-172777 GCF_000622305.1 Nannospalax galili
AGAATGAAGCTCATTAGCATATTCCTGGGCTGCTGTCCAGACACTATGTCTCTCATCAGGGGTGAGGGTAGACTGGAGAATCATAAAGAGATCATGCCAGGTTAGATCATAGCTGCGAGTAATATATTTAAACTCTTGTATGAAGTGAGTAGGATTAGTGGAAAAAGAGCCTATTTTGAGCTCGAGCTGAGATAGATCTCCAAGAGAGAAAGGCACATGGACTTTGACAACCCTGTCCATGCCTGCCACCTCCCTGAGGGGAAAGATGCCATTGGAAGGGGAGACTGAGTGTGGGAACGGGAATGGCTTGACACGGGAGAGGGATTGGGAGGAGGCAGAAGAGAAGGAGAAGGGGAGTCCTGGGAGGAAGCTGAAGTGGGAGAGATGGGAGGGGTGTCTTGTCCATGAGAAGATGTAGGGGCAGGGGTGTCTGAGGCATGGTCTGGAATTGAAGTAGAAGCAGATACAGGAGGGGTAAATGGGGTATTTGAGGTAGAAGTCAGACTTGGGGAGACTAGGGAGTATTTGGTAATGAGGTGTTTAAGATTTTCGATTTCCTTGAATAAAGGGAATTAAGAGAGTGAGCGTCAGACTCAGAATGCTGAGGGAGGGAGGGGGAAGATTGTGGAGAGGGAGTTTGAGGCAGAGAAGGGAGGGGAGTCAGGCTGGCCCCTGGACAGGAGGGCAAGGGAGGGTATAGTGATGGGGGGGCAGGGGGAGGACTTGGTTGTGCCTTGAGCTCAGGAGCAGGGGGGTCTTGGAGCTGGGTTCTAATAGGGGGAAGGTTATTAGCTACAGAAGGATCAAAAACAGAGTCAGAGGGGTAAGGAGGAGGGAGAGGGGCAGAGGTCCCTGGAGGATGAGGGTCTGGTGAGACTGTCTTAGCCAGGAGGACCTGGTGGGAAGAACACTTGACACAGAGGGAGGGATTAGAATGGAGAGCAAGAAAGGCATGGATGTAGGGTAGTTCAGACCGCTTGCTGTTATGCTGGCAGAAGTTTTCCAAATCTTTTAAAATACTGAGGTTTAATGTTCCAGTGTTTGGCCAAACAGAGCTATTATCTAGTTTGTACTGAGGCCAGGAATTGGTGCTCAAGAATTTTAGGCGTTTTGATCTGATTGTGTCAGATAGTCCTAGCTTCTTTAAGGATTTAAGAAGGCAGGCCAAAGGCGTGAGACCTTGAAATTTGGAGTGCTTGGTTCCCACAGCAATGGATTACATGGAAAGCAAAAGAGGAGTTAAAGACCTCAGCAGGTGGGTAGGGGAACAAAGAGTATCTTTTGCCCGGAGGGGACAGAGGCAGAGACAGGAGTCAGAGCAGGAAGGAGTAGTGTACAGGGAAGAGGGAGGGAGGGAGGGAGAGAGAGAGAGAGAGAGAGAGAGAGAGAAAGCAGGAAGAGAAAGGTTTGGCTTAGGTCACATAAAACAAGAACGAGAAGAATCAGGCAACAAAAGAAAAGTGTCCTTTTTTTGTTGTGGATTTGAGTTAAATTCCCAGACCCCAGGGCAGTGTCCTGCAATCGCTGGGGAGGGGAAATACGAGCATATGTTGTGCATGTCCCTTCCAGTGACCACAGTGTCCTATAATCAAAGGCAGGGCAGAACCTCCCACACACCGGTGTGCTTTCGAGCAAATATAATGAGTTAGGAGAGGTTCTGCAACATGGTACACGAACAGCCAGTAGGAGCCAAAGTACAAGGAAACGAGGTAGTGGGCCAGGAGGCCGAGATGGACCAGGAATGAAGAAGAATGGGGAGTCCTCAATGAAACTCAGAGTAGCCAGTAAATGAGGGGGAGGGAGAGAGAAAGAGAGAGAGAGAGAGAGAGAGAGAGAGAGAGAGAGAAGGTGAGATGTTAAGGGAAAGCAAAAGATGGCAGGAGCGAGGAAGGGAAGGGAGCTGAGGTAGGGAAAAGGATTTGAGTGGGAAGGGGAGGCAGGTCTGACTCCCAGGTGGGCGTGGACAGGCACAGTAACCGTGCTGGGCAATTCAACAGTCGTGGAAACCAGTGCTGTCCAGTGGCCTTGAGTGAGGTCTGAAGGATTTGAGTGTGAAGGGGAGGCAGGTCTGACTCCCAGGTGTGTGTGGACAGGCACAGTAACCGTGCTGGGCAATTCAACAGTCGTGGAAACCAGTGTTGTCCAGTGGCCTTGAGTGAGGTCCGGAAGTGACCGAATTTGATTGGAAAGGAGAGGAAAAGTATACTGGAGGCTAGCGGGAGAGTAGTGAAGGGGAAAGGGGAGAGAGAGGGGGAAAGAGAGAGTGGAAAGGAATGGGAGCGGGGAGAGAGATAGAGGGTGGAAGTGTACCTTAATGACAAATCAGTGGTGTTCTCAGCAGCCAATAACGACAAGCGAGTCTGAAAGTTTTACGTGCAAGGTCCCTTGAAGTAAGAGCCGGGTTTTGGCACCATTTGATAGGTAAAAGTTTGGAGGTGGAGAGTGAGTGAATGGATGAGGCACTGAGGCACAGATAGAACTCTCAGAGGGATACAGCTTTATTTCGCCGGGACACGTTTCCCTCAGGGAAGGGAAAGATGTCAGCCCATGGGTTGTGAGCTGGGACTTATACATGGGGGCTTCAGGGTGCAGAAGGGGGGAGAAATTTTGGGGAAAAATCAAGTAGGGGGAAGCAGGAAAAGCAGGGCTTGTAAACCTGGCTCTGTTCAGTCTTCCAGGCAGGATCTGGGTCTGGAAGTGTTTACTTTTTTCCTCTTAAGATAAGGGGAAAAGCTGCTGTGTTAAACAGCTTCTAAAATCTCTGGTTAACAGGTGGAATCTGCTTATCTTGTCTTTGGAGATCAGAGGAAAGGCAGGCTGCTTCTTAAAAGAGTCTGCCTCCCTTGACTTCAACAGCCAAGGTGCTTATCAGCTCAGTTCCTTTTTTCAGGCTTCAAAAGTCCATAGGTCCCTGTTGGGGAGTGGGGGGAGCTGCTGCTGTTTGAAACCCTAATACTAAGGAGTTTTTAGAAAACTAAGGAGTTTTTAAAACACCAGGAACAGTTGACAAAAGACATGAAAAGGATAAAAACTGTCCTAGGGTGGTAGAGGAGACCCAAAGATTAAACAAGGTACATTTCTCTCTGGAGAAAGGCTATGCTAGAGGTGGAGGCAGTTTTTCCTACCAGGGCCTCCCACAGCAGCTAGATATGGTCAATTGAGAGATGGCAGATGTGGCTACAGCCAGGAGGTAGAACCAGGGCTTACCTGACTCAGGGAACCAATAGGTGCAGCAGGAAGAAGATGGACCATCTGCCTTCTTAGCCTGGTGCAGATTCAGGCAACTTGAGTGAGCACACATATGTTTATCAAGGATGAAAAGATATGGAGAGGCTCCATGTAAAATCCCCAGACTGTGGAATAACTCCAAAGAAATAACTAAAGATACTAAAGAACTAACCAAGTTAATGCCTCTTATCCATGCTATGGTACCCAACAGTGATCTGTTGAGAAAACAATTAATACAAATAGATAAA
>NW_008328335.1:173641-174931 GCF_000622305.1 Nannospalax galili
ATAGCCTCGAAGACTCCAGGATTGTTGTGGAATAATGGCAGAAATTATTGTGAGACTGGGAGGAAGAGGTGGAGTGTTGGATAGGTGTATTCTGCAAAAGAACTAGCCACGACTGAATGCCTGACCCCTAAGAGGCTCTATAGATAGAGGGAGAGACAGTCACCCCGCTCACCCAATTGTTCAGCCAAATTGCATTAGGGGGTGGGTCTAAGGACAGACAGGGACGAAGCTGGGGAGGCAGCAGGAAGTTGCTATCTTGGCTGGTTCTTGGGTGAGCATGGATCTGGAAGGCTCAGCTGAGATGTAGCGGAACTAGCCCATGGGCATTCATGCCTTTGTAAGTGACGTCCTCCCATATATCATAAGCTTTATTGGCAATCCAAATAAGTAACTTTATTCTCCAAACTGTATTTTATAGGGACATTGTGTTTGTTTTGTCAGTTGGTCATAAGGACAGCATGGGGCCTAGGAGCCAAGAAGATCACAGCACACTTCACAGAGAGCCTGGGAGCCAAGAGTACATGCACTCGGGTCTCCTAGGAGAGAATTTGCTTTACAGCTGTATGGACAGAAGACAAAACTATCCAGCTCTAAATTCATGGATACACAGAAAGCACATGTGAATCTAAGCTTTTACCTAGAGTTTAGACATGTGAGTGTTTCCTTGAATTGAAGTAAGACAGCAGGCAAAGTACACTGGACACTGTGTGGTGAGTCTCTGGTCAGGAGTCCAGGCAGGACTTTGAGTGACACACTCCAGGAGGAGCCAGAGCATTAGTGAAGGGTGTGAGGCATGAGGGGTGGGGCCATGCTGCACACCATTAATATCCTAGGTGAATCATTCTTCATGAGGGACCACAGTCACAACCCCATGACAATTTTGCATATTCTGCAAAACACTGTTTTCCCTGAGGGGTTATGAGTAATCACTCATTTTTTTTTTATTTCATTAACAAGATGAAGACAATATAAATTCAGACACTGAGTTTTTTTTCCCACATCATGGGTACAAGAAGGACTTTGGTGTAACACAAAAACTGTCAGTTTGAATCTGTCAGGTAAGTCTGAATTCTGGGACTTCATCAGATTTTAGACATGGAAGCGGGGAGGGTGGTGAACTGCCTTGTAAATGCAGAGAAGTCTACTTTATATGTAAGACCTTTCAAGCAAAAGGTGAACATGAAAAATGCAAATTTCATTTGGTGTGTTCACCTTAATACCAGATTAAAAAATGAAATTATATAATATAGTTAATATATGCAAGGTACAATGTGATATATTGATGAAATC
>NW_008328335.1:174973-176919 GCF_000622305.1 Nannospalax galili
TTGGACCATCCACTGGATTGTGGTGGACGTATGAGAAGCTATACCCTTAAAGAAAAGACATTCTTCCACCTCCAGAATTGTCAACTGTGCATATCACCTAAAGTAGAGGTGGGGGCTAATAAACCTTTTCCCAAAAGATGTTGGAATCTTGAATAGCTTGATCTCCTGCAGGCAAACACAGCTGCAGTGAGATCACAAGTACAGGATTCCTGTTATGTCCAGAGACTGTTTCACCCCAATCCTCCCCAGTCTCTTGCTCTTACAATCTTTCTACTCTCTTTTCCTTGATGGTCTCTGAAATTTTGGGAGTGGATGTACTGTAGATGTCCTATTTGTGGCTGAGCACTCCAGTGACACTTTCTCTGCACTTTGATTATATGTGAGTTTCCTCACTAACCACTGTCCATTGCACAAAGAATCTTCCCTGATGAGGACTGAGAGCTGTACTAATCTATGGAAAGAAAGAGAAAAATTTAAAGAGCAGATTAATACTATGTCTATTTAGCAGAACAGTAGTAGTAGGTTTACCCCTAGAGCCCATCAGCTTCCAAACCGTGGACTCTTATCCAGATTCACAGTACCAGTCGTGTGTTTCCTCATATAGTGTGGACCTTAAATCTGATCAGAAAGAAGTCAATTACCCCATAACATTTAGGCCACTATTTTACCCATGGACATTTTTTGCCACACTGGTTCTTAGTGAAGTTCATAAAGTTCACAGCTGAATAAGAATGTTGATCATTTTTTCTCCAGCAGAGGAAGATTTCTTATTTACTTGGGTTGGGAGATAGTCATACCTGCCTTTTGTTCCAGGATATTCCTGAAAACTGGCAAAGTTCAAAGTCCTTGTCTGTAATTTCTTGTCCACTACCCATAGTATGATTGTCATATGCTAGTTTTTGACATGTACAGGAGCAAATTGAACACCATGATTTATCTGGCCATAGAGCTATTGAGTGACATTTCAAACAGAAGAAGTAAAAAATTATCTAGTACCCAAACCAGTAAAAACTAGATTAAAAGTTCAAAATGAGTGGATGGAGAGATGGTTCAGCATTTAAGAACACTGACTGCTCTTCTAGAGGAGCCTAATTAGGTTCTCAGCATCCATAATGTGGGTAATGAGTATCCATAGCTTCAGGTTTTGGGGGGATCCAAATCCCTGTTCTGTCTTCTGCAGGCATTGCATACATGGGTGCACTTACATACTTGCAGGCAAAACATTCATAAACATAATAAATAAATAAATAGATAAATAAACGTTAAGAATGATACATTATCCATATTGCATAAAAAATAATAAAGATACTGAAGGCAAATACAGATAACTGAAAGATATCTTTTCCCACTGCTCAGGTAACTGAAGGTTAATAACTTTTCTCTAGGTCTTTTTAGGACAGGGTCTCCCTATCATTCCAGTAAGCCTTGAATTCCCAGTGTAGACCAGGCTGGCTCAACCTCACAGAGATCTGCCTGCTGCTGCCTCTCAAGTGTTGGGATAATAGGAGTGCACCACCAAGGTTGGCTCAAGATGAAGAATTTCTAAGCTTTGTGAACTAGGTCTCCAGCACACTATACACTAACAATAACAGTACTAAACTGAAAGGCTTGTTCTGGGGTCCAAACAGGGCTGAGGCACAGTATCCAAATCACTTGGGAAAGTGGCTTCTTGAGATATAGAACTGGATGATTGTTCTTATGAGCATAAAGCAATAAGGCTATCTGAGAGACAGAAGTTACTTGTGAGTCATAGAACTCAAACTATTCATATAAGAGTTAAAGTCAATAAGTAAAAGAAAATTCTATAAAACTAAAAATCATCAATCATAGTGCTGTAGAAAAAGACTTCTTCAAAGTTTTATCATATACATTTTTATTTCAGTTGTATTTATTTCTTAGAATTCTATATTGGTAAGCCTTTGGAAGAAACATGAGAACAATAATCC
>NW_008328335.1:177042-178639 GCF_000622305.1 Nannospalax galili
ATCTCAGCTATTTCCTGCAGCAGACAGGTAACAAGCTGATAGGTGATCAGCTTTCTCATAGGTGATATGAGAAACATCAGTTTGTTGTATCCTTCACAATGAGATGATATATCATCATCTGCCTTGATGGACTCTAGGTTTAGAGTTGCAAAAGTTATTTCTTATCTCTCTCATATGTGGCATCCTTGAAATCTAGGATTCATCAAAGTTCTGCTGTCTTAACTGGAACAAGTATTAACTTTCATCTTGATGCAAAAAGTTGGGCAAAAGTGAGTTGATAAAGTTAAGAAACATGTGGTTTCCTTTAGAAAATAAGTGGTACAGCTAATCACCTAAGTGTATTTTGAATGTTCTCATATTTTTCAACTCAGTTAATGTTACTGTTGTGCAGCAATTTTCAAGAAAAACATTAAAGAACATCCATCTTCCAAGGGAAGCTGAGTAAAAAGCAGACTGTTTTAAGAGGAGGCAGAGTAATCCATCCTTCAGGGAAGCTTTTTGCACTCAGAAAATAAACAACTCAAGAGCATTAGGCATCCCTAAATTTGAGCAGGTTCAGTAAGTAAGCCCCTCCATCCCCAAGACTGCAGAGTGACAGCCTCAGATAAGCAGAACTGCTTGGAAGAAGCAGAGAACAATTGAGCTGCCTGAGGGTGCTTAGACCCACTGAGCTGCCTGGAAAGGACATGCTCCAACCTGTTGACAATTTCTTTAAGGTTTGTAGTGAGCTCTACATTTCATGTTTTCCTGAGCTGTCACCTATGCTGTGGTTGTCTTTTGGTGATATAGCTGTTTTTTGAATGATTTCTGCCCCTGTACATATCCCCTAATCCATATTCCTGTATGAAACCCCAATAAAACTCATTGATTCACCATGTTGGACTTTGGTTGTATCCTTACTTTGATCTGGCATTAGTTCTTTATTTGTGTGTAGACATTTGTTCATATCTCCCCAGAAACAGTCACCCTGTATTCTCTACAAAATGGTTCCTGCATTTCATTATTCCTCACATTATTACTTCGCCTTGCTGAAAGGTTCATTTCTACCCCGTGATATTATTCATCACTGTCTTTTCTTCTTTTTATGGATAATTTTGTTAGCATCTAGTCTATTGTTATCATTTTCTTCCATCTTGTTGTGATAATAATATACATACTTTTTGAGTCAAGTCTATACATCTGTCAGAAAGTGAGGAAAAGGGGAGACAGTGAGAGAGAAAGAGACAGAGAGTGACTGAGAAGAGATTGTTGTGTCACAAGTAGTTACTGTTTCCCAATAATCATATGGTCCTCTTGCTGATCCATCACTACTGTATTTTTCAGTAAAATAATACAATTATGTAACTATTAATATGCTCTTCACTTTTGTCTCTGTTGCCTTTTTTCCCACAGTACTATGAATGACAGCCAGGGATTTGAGCTTTCAATGCTGGAACAGTTCCACTGACTTATGTATGTTCCCATTTTGCATTTGAAAAATTATCCCACAAAACAAAACTTTTTATGTTCTGTGCTTATGTTGCTTAGTTTCAAAGCAGGATCATTTAGAAAATGATTCAAATATCATTCTTTCAGTGGGTTTATGAATCTGCTATTT
>NW_008328335.1:179799-181342 GCF_000622305.1 Nannospalax galili
ACCATTTCCTGATTCCCCCCAGATTTGGGGCTTTTTAATATCTGTTTTCTATTCTGCGATGCCTCCATCTATAAATCCTGTAATATACAGCCTAAGGAATAAGGAAATCAAAGCTGCTTTGTTGAACTTTTTATGGAAACTAGGTTATTATGGTTGTGTACGGGGAAGCTGTCATAGTATGTAGGAAGGTTACACCAAATTTTTTATATGAACACCTTTGTTTGCATTTCCAATTACACATTTCTTTATGATATGTAAAGTGTTCAGTGTCAGAATGTAGATAAATAATTAACTTAAATTTCTAGAAAGTGGCTTATAAGTTCTTATTCCCAAGCCAAGCACAATAATCTTAAAACCTGACTGATTTGGGTCATTTTTACTAGAAGTGCATCTGTGCAATTCTAATCTCAGAAATACTGTGGCAGACTTCCCAATGTCGTAAGAAAACTGTCCTCTTCGAACTATTTGAGACCTCTTAAGTGCATTTCTTTACATTGCAAAGACACCTTGTATATGTGAGTAACAATGTATTTAGAATATGTAGATTATCCCAGTGTTCACAACAAAATCACAACAATCCTTAAAAACTGAGAAATTGTTAAGGTTTTGTTATAAGTCCATGGGAGGTTGAAGTCATATTGTTAATTCTAAGTTGGGAGTTTGTCCACAGTTACAAAATAAATTCAGCCTCTGGGGTCTGAATGAGAGCAGAAACACATTTCCACTAGAGCCTCCAGAGAGGAATGTAGGCTTCTCTCCATCCCCCAACACTCCCCAGGATGTGAGCACAGTGTGACCTGAGGGTAACTCTAAATCACAAAATGGAAGAAACACTATCTTTTAATCCAACAGAAGCAGTTGCTAAGGCAGATTAGCCTAAACCAACTTTTTTGTAAAAAAAGAGTTTTTTATTGAATTTTTGTTTATTTCATATAGAACATCTCAAATAATCTTAATCATCTTTATACCCCCATACCCCACTGGTACCTTCCCATAATCCCCCCACTGAAGCCTATACAGTCTCTCATCCCTGTTAAGGTCCACTGGGTCGTCAGTGACCCCATTTGTACCCCAGTGCAAGTCCATCCACTGAGTCTAGTCAGTCTATCTAGAGTCCCTTGTTTTAAGAAGATCAGCTCTTCTTCAGCTAGCCGCAATCAGTTGCCAACATTCCTTCAGATAAGATTCCTGTCTGATGTTCATTTTCCCAGTTCTATGCATGGTTATTGTCTGCCTGAGTTTGCATGGGACCTGGTATGCTGACACCATTGCCATAGAATCATATGAGCAGGTTCCCAGGAGCTTGTAGGACTCTGTTTCTGTAAGGTCATGTACCTCTTCCCTGGCTCTTACAATCTTTCTGCCCTCTCTTCCACAAAGGTCCCTGAGCCTTGGGTGGGTGAAGTTTAATCCTATTTGTCTTTTTAATAAAGGCCTATCTAGTCTATTCTGTTTCCTAAATGTTCTTGAACGTGGGTCCATTCTTTGGAGTCTCTAGTCCACCTACCAGGTGCCACACCAGTAAGGAAAACTTACTATCCCT
>NW_008328335.1:182380-183155 GCF_000622305.1 Nannospalax galili
TAATAAAAAATTAAGTAAAAAGAAAGATGAAATATCACTGAACAAAACCAAGGGAACAAATACATAGAAATGCATCTTGAAGACACAGTAATCCATGAATCACCAGATTTTTTCAGATGCTCAGTGTACTTAAAAAGAACAAATGAAAACATCATAATAAAATCTGGAATGTATTGCTACCAATAAAAAAACAAACAAATGACGTTAAAGGGAGTGCCCGGTAAGTTATTGAACTGTGGCATGCATAACTAACCTGAGTAAATAAATAGGGGCATTCAAGAGTAGACAAACAAAAAGAACAACTAAAGGTGCCTTACAGCAATATAAAATTATCAAGGCAGGGGGAGAAACAAACCTTAAAAAGAAACTGTCGTGTTAACAAGAGGGCAGTAAGTAGGCAAACAGATGAGTTATGGGAATTCCAAAAAGAAATAGGAAATAGAGACCAGATTATGGAAAACAACAGTTGAAAATTTTACAGATTTTTCAGAAGTATGGACAAACAATTACAGGATGCTTAAGAAATGTCAATAAAATCAATCCAAATTAGCTTACTACAAGGCACATTGCAATCAAACAGTCAAAAGTTGCAAAATTCCATTTTGTACATGATACCATTTTGTTATCCATTTATTATTTGATGGCAGTCTAGACTGACTCTATTTCTTAGTTATTGTGAATATGGAAACTGTAAACATATATGTGCAAGTATCTCTGTGATAGGGTAGAGACTATTCTGGGAATATGCCCAGGAGTGTAATGAGTGTGTCATATC
>NW_008328336.1:0-656 GCF_000622305.1 Nannospalax galili
CTTCATTCTGATCAAAGGAACAATAAACCAAGAAGATGTTATAATCATGAATAAAATGCTTGAAACTCTTGCAAGAGCAATAAGACAAGAGAAGGAAATTAAAGAGTAATAATTAGAAAAGAGAGCTCAAATTACCCCTTTTTACAGACAATATGGTATTATATCTAAGAGATGCCAAAATTTCCACCAGAAAACTCCTAGAAATAATTAACACTTTCAGTAAAGTGGCAGGTTAAAAAATTAAGCTACAAAAGTCTGTAGCCTTTCTATATACCAATAACAAGCAATCAGAGAAAGAGTACATGGAAATACTCCCTTTCACAATAGCAGCAAAAAAAACACCTGGCATAAGCCTGACCAAGGACATTAAATAGCTCTACAATGCAAATAACAGATTGAGGAAGACATCAGAAGATGGAAGGACCTCCCATGCTCATGGATTGGAAGAATTAACATTGTGAAAATGATCATTCTACTGAAAGCCATTTACAGATTCAATGCAACACCAATCAAAATCCTCGTGACATTCTTCACAGAGTTGGAAAAAAACATCCTACAATTCATATGGAAGCACAAAATCCTTGGATAGCCAAAGCAACCCTGAGCACTAAGAGCAATGCTGGGGGGATTACTATGCCAGATTTTAAACTGTATTC
>NW_008328336.1:5448-6152 GCF_000622305.1 Nannospalax galili
AACAGGCTGGGTTTAATGACCTTGAACTCAGTCTCATCACTCTACATCCAAAACAAGGCCTAGGACTTGCTCCATGAAATATCTCAGAGGAATGCAGAGACCTCAAATTCTGAGACAGTAGTGAGATATGAGCTGTAAAAGATAATGGAATCAGTGTTGTGGGAGCCTGTGAGGGCAGGCCTTGCTTTGTCTGGGGACAGTGTGTGATATGTGATTATATTAGACCACACTTGATTGCATCAGAAACCATGATGGACTAGGGCTAGTGGTGCATACATGTCAAGCACACTTTCTCCTGTGCCTCTTTTGGCTCAGCCCATCTAGTTCCTTAACTTCCCATGGGGAATACAGGATGTTGGACAATTAGTGCATGCTGGCTCATTTTCTCACTAGATGCTTGGACTATTTCCCATGGGCATTAATCTTGTTGGTAGATGCACATCTTCTCTACTTTTCTGCTGCTTGAAAACAGACAGGAGCATTTGGAAGATCCTTTGGCAGGAAAGCTTCTTCCTGGTTTGGGATCCTCTTCTTCATGAACCGAAAGTAAGGATTCAAGAAATAGAGGTTGACCAGAGGATATTTGAACCCAAGGATCATCATAGATCAGAAGAAGATGAGGAATCATTTCCTGGCACTAGATTTCTATATTTTTGTTAGAACATGTATGAACTGTGTTTTTATCTTAATACAACATATTTAGG
>NW_008328336.1:7452-9009 GCF_000622305.1 Nannospalax galili
CAAAGGCAGATTATTTTGGCAAGAACAGAGGAAGCAGACTCACTTAAAGACCATTTGTTGAACTTGCTTCTTCCCATCTGCATTCTTGAGTTGTCCAGCTGCCTCTTTCACAGAGAATGGTTTGAATCAAGGTCAGCTTTTTGCCCATCCAGCTATTAAGTTTGAGTGTTTAATTGACACTTCTGAATTTTCCTTCAAACATGTTTGAGTTGCAAACATTTTGAGTTAGTAAATGCAGTGGGATATTAGACCTCATTGGAGGTTAAATCACTATGTTCTTCTTTTCCACTGACTGAGATGACCGCCTGTCCCCCTGTTCCCCTTTTGAGCACAGTTAAAGAGGCTCCTCACCAGGTACATGGGCCTTGGAGTGATGGCTGTTCCCTGGATTCCATTTCCTCGGTTCCTGTATGCGATGTGCAATTGTGATTGAACTCTCACTGGATAGGTACCAAGCTGCACTTCAAAGAATCATTTTATGCTTGGGATAAGGATCTACCAAGTGCTACGAGACATTCAACATGCAGCTTTATACCTGTGTTTTCACACTAGGAATATGAAAATCCCTGGAATGTCTGCTTTAGAGGCACTCGGTAATCATTCTCTGACTGTTGCAATTAAACTACATCAGTGTTTCAAATTTAATGTCTTATGTAAGTTAGTGAGTGTAAATTCTGGTTTGCCCAGGAAGGGCTTAATGTTGAAGTGTGGTAGATACATACGTAGACATGTTGTACACGTTGTTATTACATAGTGTCACACTCTACTTTCAAAAGTGTTGAAACATGAGAATATATAGTAAACTACATCATGATCTATATATGAATATTAGCAGATCATCAAGAAGGTGGTGTGTTGTAACTTTGAAAAACTGAAATAGTTTCAGGTTTGATGAGAATTCTCTCTCTCTCTATCTCTTTCTCTCGATCTCTCTCATATTACATTTTTGAAGTAAAATAATTTTATGTTACTGAGGCTGGTCCAGAACTCAATATTTAGCTAATGCCAGCTTCAAAGTCATGATCCTTCTGCCTAGGCTTCATTAAGTGCTAGGATTGCAGGCGTGAAATATCACATCCATCCTGATTTTCTAACAAATGAATGCAGGTATAGGACCAATGGAATGGTGACAAGCAGAGTTCTGGTGATAGTGACAGAGCCTGGACCTATGATAGCATCAGGTACTAATTTGGTGACTTGAACCCAGTAGTTAAAAATAGTTTAACCAGACTCAAAATCCAACAACATGATAAAGTTCTTGGTTTTCTAGTATGTGAAATTTCCTGGGGCAAAATCTCAAGTCAGTTACTGTGACTGAGTCCTTGTATTAGCAGAGAGGGAGAGAAGAAGTGAGGAGAGAACAGAGGAAGGATGGAAGGAAGGAAGAAGAGCAAGGAGACAGGGAGAGAGGCAGAGATGTGGATGTGGGCAGATAGAGATAGAGATGAGAGAAAGAGAGAGCGAGCTAATGAAGAGATAATGCTTTGACTGTAATTGCTGCTGTCAGGGAGTTAATCCTCATGGTCCAGGATCTGTCTCACTGCATCCTCAGGTATT
>NW_008328336.1:9952-11474 GCF_000622305.1 Nannospalax galili
CAAAGCTCTGTCCACCTGTGGTTCCCACCTCTTCTTGGTGTTTTTGTACTATGGGACTATTGCAATTATTTATTTCTTTCCTTCCTCAAATAATTCCCAAGTTAAGGATGTAATTGCTTCAGTAATGTATACAGAGGTGACACCCATGCTGAACCCCTTCATCTATAGCCTGCGGAACAGAGACATGAAATTGGCTCTGGTGTTATTATGGAGAAAAGGAGTTATTTCAGTCAAGTGAGTGTTATGTCCTCATGTTTTCAATTACCCTAGAGATATTTTCAGAGATACTCCCTTAAAATTGTAACCATAAATGTAGTTTACTGTGAAAATGGCCACACTCATGTCGGGTGAGGTTTAAGACTGAAGTCCTATCCAGGCACAGGCTCTCTCTGTAGTCTCTTATTCTGTTATTATGGAGAAAAGGAGTTATTTCAGTCAAGTGAGTGTTATGTCCTCATGTTTTCAATTACCCTAGAGATATTTTCAGAGATACTCCCTTAAAATTGTAACCATAAATGTAGTTTACTGTGAAAATGGCCACACTCATGTCGGGTGAGGTTTAAGACTGAAGTCCTATCCAGGCACAGGCTCTCTCTGTAGTCTCTTATTCTCCACACTTTTGCCAGTTGTGGCCTTCTGTTTTCATTGTACTCTGTTTCTGGGGAAAACTACACTGGTGAGAGTTGAGAGGGCATTAGTATTCTCTGCACCCCGTATTTTGCTATGTTCCATGAGCCTTAAATGAAGCGATTTCAGAGCTGATGTTTGTCTCAGAACTGAATAACTCTCAGATACTGTCTATGTGAACTCTATAACAGCCTCAATCTGTTGCAAAAAGGAGCTGCTTTGATGAGTAGTTGTTGAGGTTTGAATGAGAATGTCCTCCATAGGTGATAAGTATTTGGGCATTTTGTCTGCAGTTGGTGTTGCGGTTTTGTAATGCATTAGGTGGTGTGGCCCTGCTGGAGGAAGCATGCCAGTAGGGGTCGGCTGTGGCAGTTCTTATGCCTTGCAGGATTTCTAGTCACTGTCTACTTCCTATGTGTGCTTGAAGTGTGAGCATTCCTCTGTCTGTTCTGGCCACACCCTGCCACCATGCCCGTGTACCATGATGGACTCTGATTCCTCTGGAAACATAAGCTCAAATTAATTCTTCCTCTATAAATTCCCTTGGTCACAGTGTTTCATCACAAGAACTAAAGTATCTAGTATAGTGGTGTATGGTATTCCTGTCTGCAAATGTAAAGATCCAGATTTAGCATACTCTAATAAATTACAATTGTGTAGGGATATATAGAGGTAGGGTGTTCTCTGGGATATATGGCCTCTCCAGCCATGTGTATTTGGCTGTGTTTACAGAGCCACACAGAAACCATGCAAACTCAATTAGACAGAAACCCAGCATAGAACTGGGGAAATGAGCAGCAGGTCACAATCTTATTGGCAGCTGATTTCTGCTGGGTGAGGGAGAGTTGTTCTTTAAGGCAGAAACTCTAGGTAGGCTGACTAGACTTCAGTGGAT
>NW_008328337.1:0-224 GCF_000622305.1 Nannospalax galili
GCAGTTCAATGTCAACAATAGACAGGTTAGCAGGAAGGATCTCGTCGGATGCAGAGCTTGAATGGATTCTAAGGGTGTGGGGATGCCTTCCAGGTGTCTCCCTTGTAATCCTCTGGGACTGCAAACGGGTCAGCAGGTTTTGCGTGGGAGTAGTGCACCCAAGCCATGACGCAGTCCACTTTGAGTGCAGTGGGAGTCGTCAAGAGGATCACGAAGGGGCCCTT
>NW_008328338.1:0-188 GCF_000622305.1 Nannospalax galili
CAGAAATGAATAAAAATGGGTATTTTTTCTATACATTGAAGGTAGTTCATTTGAAACCTATATAAATATTTTAGATTAAAAGTTTAATGTAAGGTGTTTAAAACTGTATCATGCTTGTTTTTGAGGCATGTTGATGGGTCTTTAAAATGGTAATCACTCTTCCATGCATTTGTATTATTTATCTCTAT
>NW_008328338.1:400-726 GCF_000622305.1 Nannospalax galili
AACTCTGTAATATAGTTTGAGATATAGTATGGTAATCCCTCCCCCGAGCATTGCTCTTTGTGCTTAAGATTGATTTGGTTCTCTGGGGTCTTTTGTGATTCCATATGAAACTTGGGATTTTTTTTTCCAATTCTGTGAAGAATGTCATCGGGAGATTGACTGGCATTGCATTGAATCCATAAATGGCTTTCAGTAAGATGATCGTTTTCAAAATATTGATTCTTCTAATCCATGTGTATGGGATCCTTCCATCTTCTGATGTGTCTTCCTCAATCTCTTTCTTTAAATATTTAAAATTTTCATTGTACAGCTCTTTAATGTCTTTG
>NW_008328339.1:0-375 GCF_000622305.1 Nannospalax galili
AAGAAGCATACAGAACACCAAACAGACAGGACCAGAAAAGAAACTCTCCAAAGCACTAAAACACTAAACATACAAAACAAAGAGACAATACTGAAAGCTGCAAAAGAGAAACAATAAGTCACATATAAAGGAAAACCATTAGGATTAGAGCTGGCTTTTCAGTACAAACTATGAAAGCCAGAAGAGCCTGGACCAAAGGATTCCCAGTTTTAAATGACCACAGATGCCAACCCAGATTACTATACCCAGCCAAAATGTCTATTATAGTCAAAGGGGAAAGAAAAATCTTCCATGACATAAAAAGGCTGAAGGGATTCATGTCCACAGAACGAGACTTTCAGAGAGTTCTTGAAGCAATACAAAGAGCTGAAGAAA
>NW_008328340.1:0-217 GCF_000622305.1 Nannospalax galili
GCCTGCCTCTGCATCCTGAGTGCTGGGATTAAAGGCATGTGCCACCATGCCTGGCTATTTTTTTTGGTCTTTTTGAGACAGCTGTAACCCCAGCTGGCCTGGAACTCACTATGTAGACCAGGCTGGCCTTGAACTCAGAGATCGGCCTGCCTCTGCCTCCTGAACACTGGGATTAAAGGCGTGCGCCACCATGCCTGGCAAAAATTTTATTTATTTT
>NW_008328341.1:0-1294 GCF_000622305.1 Nannospalax galili
ATAACACAGGCTACTGCCAAGCCTCTTGGTTGTCTCCCAGAACTAGTAGAGGAGACCCTAGTGCTGAAGACAGGACATACTTCGGGTACAAGATTTGCAGCAATAGAGCAGGAGTGACCTGGAAGCCTTCTAATCAAAGTTTGACTATCAATGCTAGACGATGATATGCAACATGCCAAGGGAGAAAAACAATCAATGGTCCAACCCAGCCCTCAAGCCTAATAACCATAATGACTGGCATGGCTAACTACTTCTGCTGAGGCAGTAGTGGCACTGTTATCAGGATGGAGAGTCCAGCAAGAACGTGGAACCAAAGATGCCAATTAATCACTGTTTCCAGGGTTAAAGTGGGTGCCAGCCAACCAACAAAGATCGCCCAGGGCCTCTGGGTATCCTAGGTTAAGAATCCCGCAGTAAGTTAGAAATACAACCAGAGAAACCAAAACCTCCAAAGACTGAGGATGGAAAGGTGAATGATGTAACAGAGTGAAACTTCAAAAGGAGTCCTGGACCAGAGGAAGAAGACCTTAAGAGAGAAACCAATTCAACTCCTGGGATTTGGCAAGGACCAAGGAGGGGACATTCAGCTGAGATCAGGGATTGGGCAAGAGGCCTATTGGACAAACAGTGTCTCTGGAAATTGCAGTCAGAGACCCTCTTGTACCATCTACCAGATTATCCTGTGTCAACTTATCCCACAAGGAGATGATGGAGAAATCTCAGCAGGGGACTGATGAGACGCACTGAGATGCTGGGAATAATGGTTAGAGACCTGAGGCTGAACTCACAGTGGAATAGAAGAAGGATCACATGCAATCTTGTGCCTCTCCCGAATGGGAATAACCATATTGAAAATGTGAGGAGCCAGGACAGGAAGTGGTGGTCATTAAAAGGAGAGTTGAGGTGAGTGAGGGTCAATGACAGCTCCCACACTGAGAACAAACAGGGAAAACCAAGGAACAGGAAAGATGCGCTCAGGGAGGACAAACAGGTGTCGTCCTCCATGACAGTAGTGATGCAGGCTCCTAACAGATCTGAAGACTGCCGAGAGGACAAACCACAGAACTTCAGAGCAAGAAAGACTAAAGATCCTATAACTACAGGATGGATGTGGCTGAGATTGCTTATATTACTTGCTTATAGTATTTTAGTTATATTACTTTTGTTATACTATTTACATTATTTTTTTATTTGGGTTATGATATTTCAATTCTCTTATTTTGGTTATAATAATTTAGTTATAATAGTATGTTATATTTGGTTACAATGCTTCAGTTATTTTGGTTAAAATACT
>NW_008328341.1:2751-4618 GCF_000622305.1 Nannospalax galili
GGAAAACAGCTGAGGTCAAGATAATCAGGAGCCAAGTTCACATGTGTCCCACATACAAGGCACAGAGAATTGACTCTCAAAGGAACAAGTGCAGAAATGGGGAGTTTGGAGTGAGGTGACAAGAGGCAGCACCCATGTCTTACTCTGGGAACTGGAAGAAATGTGCCAGGACAAGGACAGACAGGTGGAACCAGTCCCCATCATCTGGAGCACTAGGAAGGCTGCCCACAACATTGATGGTTGGAGGAAACCACCTGCTTAATTTCTAGAATGATACAATAAGCAATACTTAAAATACCTCTCTGTGAGGGGTGATTACATGCTACCACTGTGCTGCCTCCCCAGCCCGAAGATATGTTTGGTATGGGAAAGATGTGCACAGAAATGAGCATAGGACAGTGGAAGAGAAACAAGGGGCAGCTGCCGGCTTCCCACCTCTTCCCCTTTGTCATGTCCTCCCATGAGATGACCACCAACAGAGAGCTGGTAGCAGGGCTTGAGTTCTTAAAGCACGTGGTCTACAGCTTTACACAGTAGATATGGGCCAAGGAGATGTTGGCTCACTGGGTCAAGGAAGTTGTGTCAAACCTGACAAACTGAATTTAATCCCCAGGTTCCACTTGATAGAAGGAGATAACAGACTCCTGCAGGTTGTCTTTGACATCTACATTCTAATTATGGTATGTGCATGCCTCCCACTAAATAAATGTAATGAAAAAAAAAATTTAAGAACAACAAAGCAGCTGGGAATAGTCGCACATGCCTCTGATCCCAGCACTCTGGAAGCAGAGGCAGGCAGTTATCTGTAAGATTGAGGCCAACCTGGTCTACATAGGGAGTTCCGGGACAGTTTGGGCTACAGGGAGACTCTGTCTCAAAAAAGCAACAATGAAAAAATAAAATTTGAATACACACACATACACACACACACACACGCACAAAGAGCAAACACTTGAAACAGATCTATTAGCTAAAGAGAAAAGCCAACAGCTCCCCAAGTACTGCAGTAAAAGCAATGGGAATACCTCACCATTCTTAATGAACTTTACTATAAAGTTCCTACTTTAAAATTCCAATTATCACAGGTTGCAGAAATGGCTCAGCCGTCAAGAGCACTGGCTGCTCTTGCAGAGTGCTGGGGTTCAGTTCCCAGCACCCACATGGTAGCTAACAACCATATGTAACTCCAGTTCCATGGCCTCATTGGGCACTGCACACATAGTGCACTTACACATGTATGCACAACGCTCATAAATATAAAAATAATTTTAAAAAATTTTAAGTTCCAATGTCACAATAAAATGTGCCAAAGTAAGGAATATGCTTAGCTAAAAGAAAAAGTTCAGTTCCCAGCACCCACATGGTAGCTAACAACCATATGTAACTCCAGTTCCATGGCCTCATTGGGCACTGCACACATAGTGCACTTACACATGTATGCACAACGCTCATAAATATAAAAATAATTTTAAAAAATTTTAAGTTCCAATGTCACAATAAAATGTGCCAAAGTAAGGAATATGCTTAGCTAAAAGAAAAAAAAAAAAACTTTAAACAGGATGGTAATACAATGTGATCAAGAAACTGAAAGACTAATTCAATGAGTTTAATTTCAAGAAATCACACAAAAGGTCAGGCATGGTGGTGCATGCCTTTAATCCCAGTACTCCAGGAGGCAGAGGCAGATGGGTCTTTTTGAGTTAGAAGCCAGCCCAGTCTACATAGTAGACCTTGTCACATAAGAAGAAAAAAAAAATCACACAAACACCTTTGTATGCAACCAATACACAGAAATTAACTTGCCAGCTTTTCAAGTGTTCATAAGCTCTACCAAATGCAATGTTCTGGCAATTTACATGGGGTAGCG
>NW_008328341.1:5507-6418 GCF_000622305.1 Nannospalax galili
TACAACTGAGATTGAAGATAACAATTGCCTGGATATTGGGTTAAGTCCTGACGCCAGTGGAATATTTATCACCTACCATTTAACTGTTTTATTTATCTACGGATTCATTCATTTTGCTTTTTTTTTTTTTTTTTTTGGAAACAGAGTCTTCCTGTAGCTCCAGCTGGTCTAGAACTTACTATGTAGACCAGACTGGCCTTGATCTCACAGAGATCTGTCTGCCTCTGCCTCAAAAGTGCTGGGATTAAAGGTGTGTACCACAATGCCTTGCTAATTGTATTTATAATTAGAAGAAAAACAGAGCATACAATTTTTGCTGAAGAAATATACTAATCTCAGGCTATATACTTCCTAGCTCCAGTTAGATAGCATTCTTATTGTAATTTGCATTTGTATTTTTTGTTTTTTTGAGACATGGTATCACTATATAGTCCTGGCTGGCCTAGAATTCCCTATGTAGACTACGCTGGCCTCAAATTCACAGAGATCTGGCTCCCTCTGCCTCCCAAGTGCTGTGATTAAAAAGCATTGCCACCATGCCCAGCCTCTTACTATTATTTCGTGAGGTTTTTTTTGTTGTATTTTTGTTTTTTTGAGACAGGGTCTCACTATGTAGCACTGCCTGGCCTAGAACTATGTGGCACTGGCTAGCCAAGCACTCAATATGTAGACCAGGATGGCCTCAAACTCAGATCTGTCTGGTTTGCCTCTGTTTCTAAATACTGGGATTATAGGCATGCTCTGCTATGTCCAGTACAATATTCTTGGAAAAAAAAAATTACAGAGTTGGAGAAGAGATTAGTACCATCAAGGTAAATTTAGGGGAAGAGAATACAGGAAAACATCAAGTTTTCTTGTAATTGAACTGTGTGACCCCTGGATAGAGAGACCATAAGCATAAACATGATATA
>NW_008328341.1:8081-9532 GCF_000622305.1 Nannospalax galili
ATCTATAAGAAACCCTAAAGCCTCTATCAAAAACCTCTTTAGCTGATAAATACTTTCAGGAAAGTGGCAGAAAACAAAATTAACATGTAAAACACAATATCCTTCCTATATACCAATGATAAACATTCTAAGAAAAAAATCAAGGAAACAATCCCATTCACAATAGCCTCAAAAATAGAGGCTGAAGAGACAACTCAGTAGCTAAGAACACTTGCTGTTCTCGAGGACCTAGGTTTAGTTCCCAGCACCTACATGGAGGTTAGTACCCATACTTAGCTCTAATTCCAGGGGATTTGATGCCCTTTTTTGGCCTCTGGGGCACTAGGCATGCACACGGTCAATTTATATACATGCAGGGAAAACACTCATACACATAAAAATAAATAAAATATTGGGGCTGGAGAGATGGCTCAGCAGTTAAGATTCTTGCAGAAGACCCGGGTTCAAATCCCAGCACCCACATTTGACTTTGAGGACAATCTTTTCAGGAACACATAAAGACAAGCTACAGGTGAAGGAAATTGGCACAACATGGGACCCCTGACCAAGGAACATCTAGTCCCCTAATCCCTACCCTAAGAGCATCCAGTTCTATATTGCGAGCAGACCTCCCCTTGGCAATGCAAACTCCTTCCAGTAGCTGTCTCCAGACCACCCTCTGCAGCTACTTCCGAACTTCCCTTTGAAGCTGCCTTCCCAGAGACCCTATAAAACCTCAAGGCCCTCTTCACTCTGTGTACAACTTCTACCCCACACAAAGGTTACTGCCCCTTGCTGTGCTAATAAATGCAGTCTTGGTTGTTTGTTTGTTTTTCCTTTGCCCCTTGTTTCTGTAGTTTGAGCTCCAAAATCTAACACAGGCTAAGAAGAAAGATTTGGAAATCACATAATTGGCATATCTGGAAAACAGAAAAAAAACTCATAAAATCCATGATCCAATTAAAAGATGGGCTAAAGATCTAAACAGAGACTTCTCAAAGGAAGAAATAAAGATGGCTAAGAAACATCTCAAAAAGTGTTCAACATCGTTAGTGATTAGGGAAATGCAAATCAAGAGAACAAATGCTACCAAAAGCTGGCAAGGATGTGGAGAAAGGGGAACACTCATTCAATGCTGGTGGGACTGCAAACTTGTGAGACCTCTATGGAAAACACTGTGGAGAACTCTTAAAAAACTAAAAAATAAGCTGGCATGGTGGCACACACCTGGAGTCCCAGGACTTGGGAGGCAGAGGCAAGCGGATGTCTGTGAGTTCAAGGCCAGCCTGGTCTACATAGTGAGTTCTAGGACAAGAGGGGCTACAGGGAGACCCTGTCTCAGAGGTGATAAACATTACCATTGAAAGCTACTTGATGACTTTATAGACATACACAGGCACCAAGGACCCAAGTGCAACCGATTATGAGTAGTAATAATCAGATACATACAGATTAGAGATGCATACACCAAC
>NW_008328341.1:10540-11278 GCF_000622305.1 Nannospalax galili
CTCTATTGGCAATTTGGGTAACCTCTTCAGAGGATGGTGTGATAAGAATAGGTGGTAGGAATTGGCTAGGCAGTTAGGGTTAAAAGACCCCAAAGAAAAGTAGCCAGTTTCTTGGCTAAAACTCACAATGTCCTTGGGCCTCTTAGCAACATACTCTGTTCCAAAGGCCAAAAATGTCAAAAGTATTTGGGAGCTTGTATCTACTCCTTAAAAGATTTTAGGGTTACCTCTTCAGTGGCGGGAATGTCGGAGGGGAGGGAAGGGGCATGGATTTGATCAAAACAGCTTATATACATGTATAAAATTCTCAATAAAGTTTTTGTAAAAGTTAAAAAAAATTCAGTTAAAAAGCAACTACTTTTGAAATTTATTTCTATTTTATGTGTCTGTTGCCTGCACGTATGTATGTGTACCATGTGTGTAAATGCCCATGGAGGCCACAAAGAGTGTGTTGGATTCCCGGGAACTGGTTGTAGTTGCCACGTGGGTGCTAGGAACCGAACGAACCCAGGTCCTCTGCATGCAAAAGACGCACATGTTCTTAACCACTGAGCCAGTTTTCCAGTCCAGAAATTAATTATTGATTCATGTAAAAATTTGAAAGGGGGGCTGGAGAGATGGCCCAGTGGTTAAGAGCAATAGCTACTCTTGCAGAAGACCCAGATTCAATTCTCAGCACCCACATGACAACTAAAAACCATCAGTAACTCCAGTTCTGACGCCCTCTTCCAACCTCCG
>NW_008328342.1:0-2856 GCF_000622305.1 Nannospalax galili
GGGAGGAGGGGAGGGGGAGGAGGGGAGGGGGAGGAGGAGGAAGCCTGCATGAGAGGTCAAGGCTGCAAAACCTGCTGTCCTGTTGCTGCTCACACTGATTCCTCCAGGGATGATCTCCTGGGTCTTTCCCTGTGCAAGGCCAAATTAACCCTGCATCCCAGGGCCAGTGTGGGCACTAGTAGAGAGTTTGCACTGCTGCGCTGTGAACCCAGATGCTCCATCTGGGGATTACAAAGCATCTTGAAGGACCGCTCCTCATGGTGTTTTAGTGCACAGGAAGTTTTCCAAGAGTCGAAAATTAGGGCAGTTCGTATAGGCCTCAGGAACTTGTTTCTTTTTTTAAAAGGGGGCGAGCACTATAGGGGAGAGGCTGTGCTGTAACTCTAGTGGTCAAGCGTTTGCCTAGAATGTGTGAGGTCCTTTTCAGTCCCCAGCACAGTAAAAACAGACTGATAAACTGATGGAGAGATAGACAGACATAAATTGGCCCTTAGGTAGTATGCAAAGCGGTCCAGAGATCGCAGCGTCGCTCAGTGATGTGGTCCTCACTTACCTTTGTTTCAGTGTGGGAGACACTCCACTCACCTCCCTTTGTTCTGGCCCTTGGTCACTGGAAAGGAGATGGGCCAGCCTGTGCACCCTGCAGAAGGCATGTGGTCACCCCACAGGGTCTGTCTGGTGGTGGTGACTTGACTGTGTACAGCGGGAACACAGAACCTGGCCTGCTCAGCAGGCATGAGTAACGGGGCATCCGGCCCAGCTCACCTTCCCCTGATGTCTGACGTCACTGTGGCCTATGTTCAGGTTCCCCTCACTGCCCCCACCCAGGGCAGAGAGGCGCAACCGGGGGAAAGGCTGGTACTGCCTGGGCCTAGTGAGAGGGTGTGACAGAGATGACCCAGTGTGTGCCCCCACCCCTCCTCTCACCAAGCCCAGGCTTCCTTTCAGCTGACCTGGTGCCTAGCTTCCTCAAGCGAGGTCTGGCAGACTGTCTGACCTCTTGTGAGTCCATTTCCCTGCCTGTACCATCGTCTCCCAGGGTGGCATTTGACTGGTGAGCTTTGCAGACTATGCTGCCAGGATTAGCTAGACTTGGACAGTTTGAAGCGTCAACTCTTAGTGTAACCTTGTTCTTAAGATGCTGCAGGAGGCTTACGTGACGTCTTCTTCCCTGAGCAGCTGCAGGGAGATCTTCAGATCCCAGCTAGGCCCTGTTTTATCCCGTGAAACACTGTTCTCGCCCTCGGGGAGCATGGAGTCTGTGTGTGGTGTCAGAGATGAGCCAGCTTCTGTGTTCAGACCCCCCACCAGCTTCCTCCTGCCCCCTTGCTCCAGCCTCCTCTGAACCCCCACCCTCAGCACTTCCCACTTCAGGGCCCCTGTTCCAGCTCTTCTTGTTCTGAACATTCACGCCCAGACTCCTGGGGTCATCTTGTCACTCAGGCTCGGCCCCGACCTCTCTGGCTCCCCTACCACTGTGGCCCCATCAACCTGACCTTCTGCAGCCACAGAAAGTGTTTATCTGTTGGTTGGTTTACATGCTGGCTGCCCCTCCCTCCCTCCCTCCCTGATCTCTGGATGCCTAGAGCCTGTGATGCCCTGAAGGAGGGAACTGTGACTGAGGGGCCTGCTGGGCCCTGTTAATGGCTGATCTGACCCCTAGTGTCATCCTCATAACTTGAGATGGCCTCTGACTCCATCCAGGGCCTCAGCTGTTGAGACATCATTTGGACATTTGGACGTCAGTGGACAGCTGTGCACACTACCGTACCCCTTCCTGGGCTGCTAAGTTCATTCAACATGAGCCGACTCCTGTGTCCTGACTCTGAGCCTGATGGCTTCGAAAGAGGCTGGCAGCCCCCACTATCTTTCACAGTTGAATCCTCAGTAGCTCCATGAAAACAACCTGTCCCGCCCCTCAGGGAAACTGAGGCAGCAGATGCTGGGTGGGTCCCACTAGATATGGCTTAGGGCTCTTCCCACTGCTCCTTCTGTGAACCCCACCTCCTCCACTGCACAGGTAGACCATCACCTGCAGCCGTCATCTCACATGGCAACATCCAAGGCCACCCAGTAGCTGGGACTGCCACTTGGTCCAGGATGCCCATCGACAGAACGCCCAGGGCCACTGCACCCTATGGAGCCCTCTGCTCCAGCATTTCCTTAATGATGTCGCAGGTCAGGAAGATGGCTCAGTCGTCAGTTACTGCTGCGTGGGGATGGAGAAAGTGCCAGTTTCTTCCTGTTTATTTTACAGGTGGCCATCAAGCCAAATGCTTTGCTCTCACATTCATTAGGCAGCTGGTCAGTTACTCCAGGACTTGTCTCTGGGGAGACCCCTTTCTTGATCACTAATGCCTCTTCTCCAGGCTGGCCAGTCAACAGCCAGTGTTTTCTCAGCTCCTGGAGGGCACATGTGACCTCTGGACCACACACAGCTTCCTAAAGGGCTGGGACAGTGGAAAAGATAGGGCCATGGGCCTCCTGGAGATTGGGAATCCATTTATGTGGAGAACCTCACAGAAATCACATGGAATTACTGCCATCATCTATCCTGAGGCGGACAGCCCTATGAAACATGGAGCTAGTTGCAGGCTAGAGTATTGGTGGGGAGTGTCCCTGAAGGGCAGATTGGAGAAGGAAAGTGTCTCCATTGGCCAGCTGCCTGCCTTGGGTCTCTCTGGATTTCAGCCTCTCATTGATGGGGTGAGTGAAGCTGACACTTGTCAGATTGTGGGGAGACCAAGATAGAAAAGACTTAACAAATGGCCACATCTTTCCAGGTTGTCAGCTGGGGTCAAGGTAATAATGTGTGGGTACCCAGTGTGGGATAAGTGTAGTGGCTATATGTGGGGT
>NW_008328342.1:10055-15191 GCF_000622305.1 Nannospalax galili
CTGTGGGGGTGTCTGGGGGCATCTGGGCTGGGATTAAAAGCGTGCACCGCCATGCCGCTTGCCGTTAGTTTCTTAAGGAGGAACTATTTTCCCTGGGTGTTTTTGTGCTGGATGCACAGCACCGTGCCCTTTCTGGGTTCCTAGCCAAGGGTAGGACCCGAAGTTCTCCGCTCCTTCTCTGAGGCTGGTAATGGAGACTCAGAGAGGCAAAAGGCACATGGATGCCAAATGTGGCGCAGGGATTTGAACACAGAGCACTCAGTGTTGCTCCCACATGGTGGATGGGAGTCCACAGGTTTGGATAATGTTGCTTTTTAGTGAAAGTAAGCTGGAGTCCGTGTGCCTGACACATGCATCCATCCACTGTGAATTATATACAGCTAAGTGTATGGTGAAGTATCTGTAACAGACAGAAAATGTAGGTGATGTAACATGGTACACCATTTGCTTCCACTGCAGAGTCCCCTCATTTAGCAAGTGGGAACCTTTCGTCTGTGTGTATTCACTGTGGGGATTCAGCATCTTATGTTTTGTGGTGGGGGTCAAGTTCCACAGTCTGGAGTTGATGACAGGAGTCTCACACAGACACGTGGAGTTGAGAGAGAGTACACACCCAGGCTCACCCAGCCACCCAAGGGTGTGTGTTGAATGTGACTAATAAACGTTCCATCATCCCTGAGAAGCTGATCCGTGGTTCTTATAAATGAACTGCAAGGTTTCATCTGTCAGATCCAGCACCGTCACATCTCTGTTAGAGTTTGAATCTGCAATCTTCCCCACCAGCTCATGTTTTTAAGTACTTGATCACCAGCCGGTGCTGTTTTGAGAGGCTGTGGAACCCTTAGGACATAGGGCCTGGCTGGTGGAAGTGGATCACTGAGGGGAGGACACTGAAGGTTACACCTCTGCTTCCTGTCACGATTACTCTTTCTTGGTTTGCAGCGATGGGGGCATCTCTGCCACACACTCCTGCTGCTGTGGCCCAAGTGTCCATCTCTGCCAGCTCCACCGTGATGGACAGGAGCCAAAATAAATCCTTCCTCCCTCAAGTTTCTGTCTGATTCTGTTCCAGTGACACAAAAGTAACCGAGAAAGATGGCCCGGAGAGTGGGTACTGCTGGTCACAGGTTCTCAGGCCTTTGGGATGAATTTGCAGAAGGAATTTGGAAGAGCTTGGAGGTGCAGGCTAGAGATGCCCTAGAATGCTGTGAGCAGAGGGTCACGGGAAACACTAGTGAACAGCAGAATGTTAATAGAAACGTGGACTCTGAGAGCCAGGCTGCGGATGTTCCAGAAGGCAGCAGAGACTCCACTGATGAACTGGAAGCCGCTTGTGTTACCTCTGGCCAGGACTGTGTCTATGCTTTGTCTACGTCTTGAAGGTCTCAGGGAGGCTGAACTGACAAGCGGTGAAGTGCGGCAGAGGCAACCTCGGGACACCACAGCGGTCGGGCTGGGGCCCAGCTACATTTGCTTCCTGGAGTCAGGCTTCCAGTAAGAAGTAAGGCAAGATGTGGAGCAGCGGGCAGCTTAGCCAGAAGTGTGCATTTGAAGTAGCACCTGTGGAGGTGTTTGTTTTCTCAAGAGATCGGCACGCAAAAAAACCAGGCGGTTTTCACTGAACACCAGGGCCCGAGGCACCTCCAGAGCTGAGGTGGGCCACACCAGCCACTATTGGCTCCAGGGGGTAAAACTTCAAATTCTCCTGCAAGACTTCCTTTGAAAATAGAAGCTTACAGAGTGCTCTTCTCTCACAACTTGGATTCATGCATTTTGTGTTATGAGATGACCATGAGACTTTGGGGTGGGGGACAGAATGTTATGGTCTGACTCTGAAAGGTCCCCACGAGGGTCATGTTAGGAACACTGGGTTCCCAGTCAGTGAAGCTATTGGGGGAGGAAGTGCTTCCCCAGGTCCAGGTGCTCAAACTGGCTCAGAACTTAGTGTTATCCGTGAAGAGCCAGAATGCTCTGACTCCATTTTGGCTAGCTTCTTTAGACAAGCCCAGACAAGCTCAGGCATATTGTACATGTAAAAGCCTTATAGTATGAACAAAAACTTCTGGCTCTAAAAGATATCAGTCAGCACATTCCAATGCCCTGAAGACAGCCCCTACCGATCAAGACTTCCTCCATACACAGGATATGGGGACATCCAGTTATTTTAAAAAGATGCTTGGTGCGCGGGCTTCTGTGGAGTGCCCCAATAAAAGCTCCTGCCTGCTATTGTTTGGGGCCAGACTCCATCTTTGGCTCATGAAGTCTGTGCCCGGCTAGCTGCCATTTGGCTGTTTTTTTGTTTTTTTTTTTTTTTTACTTTAAATTCTTGAATAAACTTTTTGTATAATCATTTTGAGTATCTGTGGGAATTATTCTTGATTCTCGAACCCTAACATTCTGCATGCTACTGGTTTTCCAGGCAGGCGGATGGAATGTAAGAGTTAAGGGATCAGAGAGGCTTCCACCAAGATTTTTGAGAAAAGCTGAGGCCAGACCACGTGTACCATGGCTGGAGAGAGCCCCCAATGGAGAAGTACATGGAACTCTGAACTTGAACTTATGCCTCAGTGATGACCCTGGGAGCATGGGGCATCTTCTGAGGACAGCTATAGGGCCACACTGGCACAGAGGAGAGGCCATGCAGATGATGAGGCCAGAGGAGCCGGGAAGCCCTGAGGGCTGGACATGAAGCTTCGCATGAGTTCGTTGTCCTGCTGAGTCTCGGTCTTGCTTTGGGCCTATCCTTTGCCGTTTTCCTGTTCCTTCCTTTTGGGATGGGGATATTTACTCTTCAACCTTGAATATTGAAAGTATTCAGTCATTTTCAGAGGAGGTTAAGAAACCTCTCCAAGTTGAGGGGGGGTCAGTTACATCCCCCACCCAGTCAGTCAACCTTAGCTGTACATGGGAGAGGGGCCAAGGACATATAAGCCGAGAAAGCCAGGAGGCCCCTGTCTCACCATTTTGTGCAGCTGTCAGGAAGTCACGTGATCTGTATTTGCGTGTGGGCTTTCCAGCGCAGCAGTAAATGGGGGCACCCACTCTTCTGTAAATAAACTCCCACTCTATGCTCTGTTAGCAAACCCAATAAACTAGTTAGGATTTTAAAAAAATTTAAAAAGAACAGAGCTATTCTTTATTCCACCAGATAAAGTCGGCCTCATATTGGCAATTTTTTTGGTCTTTGGGTTTTTTTTTTTTTGGGTCTTTTTGGGACAGGGTCTCCCTGTGACCCCAACTGGCCTGGAGCTTGCTGGGTGGACTGGGCTAGCCTCGAGTTCAGAGAGATCTGCCTCCTGAGTGCTGGGATTGAGGATGTGTCACCACACCTGGCTTTAGTCTTTGATTTCTTATCTCTACTTTTCCACCAATAAACTTCATTGTATATATGTGTATATATATATATATATATATATATATATATATATATGTAACCTGCTTCAAGTTGTTTCTGGAAAAATGTGTTAAAAATTTTCTCTCTTTGGAATAATAAAAATATTCTTAAAAGAAACCTCTGCAAACCACATAGTTGGGAAGCAGAGGGAGCTGGCACTTGAACCCAGATCTGTCCTTATTTGAGCCAACACAAGACTCCATCCCTCCTGTTGATGTTCCGGTCTGTGCCCCACTGTCCAGAGCCCAGATCTGCCCTCATAGTTGCTCCTTTTGTTGAAGGGTGAGGACAGCTTCGGGTGTCCCCAAGCTCCATGTGAAAGTGGCCCCATAGGGCAAGGCCACTGTTTTGGGGCCCATTTGGTCTTGGGCCTCATCTCTGTGAATCATTGGTTACCTAATTTACCTGGTGGCCTCCGTTTCCCCCTCTCTAAGAAGAGACTGACGATGACATTGACAGTTGAGTTTGTTCCACAGGGTGGCTGTGGACACCACATGTACTGACATGGGCTGAGGGGGTCTCAGGACACAGACCTGGGAAGTGTCAGCACTTGGCCCAAGGCCACCTTACCTCTACCCAAGTGCCACTAACAAATTAGAGTCATTCTTTGAGTGGGTGTCACAGCACACACGAGGGATGGGGCACCTTGGTACTGAAGTGGCCTGTCCTAGCTGTCAGATTGTTTTAAGAACAAAAGGCAATGTGGGGTCCCCAAGGGCTTATCCGACTGTCCCAGGGGAGATGAGAACAGAGCGTCCTCCCCCAGCCATCTGACTCACCGCTCCAGGATGAGCGCAACCTTCAGGCTAGCCCGTTCCATCTCCAAAGTTCTGAGCTTGAGTACCCACCAGCAAAGCACCTGCATCTGCTTGTTCTGCAGGACTTCGTGTGTTTATCGCCCAGCACGTAAAACGGTGCTGTGTTCTGTCTGTGAGATTTTCCCTCTGGACTGCCCCCCATTAAATTAATCAGCTCTGTGCTCCCCACAGCCTTCCCCTTCTGAGGCTGCACGGTGACAGTGCTGGGTGTTTAGTCCTCCTGGTGAGGACCGAGCTGGTCTGAGAGTGGCTGCTTTAAGCTGAGCACCTGGGTAAGAGGGCATTTCTGATGCCGAGACCTCTTAAAATGGCCCTACCATTCAGTTCTGGGGAGAGCGGCCCTCCTATATGTACTGTCCTGGGCTCCTCTGGAGTATGAGGGTGGGCTGGGTCGCAGGTGACAGCACAGCTCACCTTACACCCCTTTCAGGAGGCAGCCCAGCCCATTGTCCTTGGCTGAAAGGGGTGTAAGGTGAGCTGTGCTGTCACCTGCGACCCAGCCCACCCTCATACTCCAGAGGAGCCCAGGACAGTACATATAGGAGGGCCGCTCTCCCCAGAACTGAATGGTAGGGCCATTTTAAGAGGTCTCGGCATCAGAAATGCCCTCTTACCCAGGTGCTCAGCTTAAAGCAGCCACTCTCAGACCAGCTCGGTCCTCACCAGGAGGACTAAACACCCAGCACTGTCACCGTGCAGCCTCAGAAGGGGAAGGCTGTGGGGAGCACAGAGCTGATTAATTTAATGGGGGGCAGTCCAGAGGGAAAATCTCACAGACAGAACACAGCACCGTTTTACGTGCTGGGCGATAAACACACGAAGTCCTGCAGAACAAGCAGATGCAGGTGCTTTGCTGGTGGGTACTCAAGCTCAGAACTTTGGAGATGGAACGGGCTAGCCTGAAGGTCGCGCTCATCCTGGAGC
>NW_008328342.1:17658-20111 GCF_000622305.1 Nannospalax galili
CATTGTAAACAGGAATGACCGGGGGGGGTTTTTTTTGTTTTTTTTTTTTTTTTAAATTTCAAAGCACTCTCTTTTTAAATGTTTTACTTTGAAAGCTTAAAAGACTAATTAACGCTTGAGCCAGAATTTTCGCCAGGATGTATGTGGGTGTCTGTCACTTTTCAATGTTCCTTCTCTGGGCACCACGGCCTAAAGACTCTAGTTTGCCTTCATTTCAGAGCAAATGTCTTTGCTTATTTCTTTAATTACTTCTCTCCTTTACCCACCGCCCCTTGTGCCCCACTGGAATAACATTCCTTCTCTGGGATTTCCCTCTGTCACTTCTCATTAGTGCTCAGTGAGACTTCAGTGACGTCATCCGATTCACCAGTTTGGGGTTCGGCTGCTATCCTTAGCTCCTATTATTTGGTAACCATATTTCCCTTTTTAAAAAAGATTTTAATTTGTATGTGTGTGTATGTATGTGTGTGTGTGCCACATGTGTGCAGGTGCCTGCGGAGATTAGAAGAGGGGGTTGGATCCCTGGAGCTGGAACTACAGGCAGTTGTGAGCTGCCTGACATGGGTGCTGAGAGCTGACATCTGGTCCTCTGTTTTAGCAATAATCATTCTTAACCACTGAGCCATCTCTCCGGCCTCCAGTAACCAGGTTTTCAATATCAAAGATGGCCTTCATTTCTCTTTAATCCTCCACCTGAAGCACAGCAGTCAGTCTGTTTTTTATGGGTACGATATCCTCTCCAGTCTCTCTGGGGATGATAATTAGAAATTTTAAATCCTCTCTCATTTCCTGCATTAATCCTGCTTCATGGTGGGTTAGTGGGTTGCCAGGTCATTTTGAAGATGTGGTTTGGAGAGGTAGCTGCCCTGTGGTCCCATGAGCTGTCTAGGTGAATGTGTTTTATTTTTCCAATTTTATTATTTTTAAAAATTTTGTGTTTGAGTGTATTGCCTGCATGTATGTAAGTGCACCCATGTCATGCAATCCCTGCAGAGGTCAGAAGAGGGCATTGGATTCCGCTGGACCTGGAGTTACGGATGGTTGTTAGCTGCCATATGGGTGCTGGGAATCAAACCCAGGTCCTCTGCAAAAACAGTCAGTGCTCTTACGGCTGAGCTGTCTCTCCAGCCCTGTGAATGAGTTTTCTTTTAAACCCTGTCTGATGCCCCCTGCTGGGGCCTGCAGCCTGTTCTCTTTAACCCAGAGTTTGACAGCTGTTTCTGGAAAGGGGCACAGAGTAAGTATCTTTAGCTTCTTGGCCCTCTGACCTCTGCCATGAGTTGCCTGCCACTGAACACAGACTAGCCTTTGGCCAAGGTAAGCCCCAGGTCCTGTCAGGCAGCAGGTGTAACCAACCACGCTGCCTGCCAGAGCGAGGCTTGCCTCCTCGGCCTGCCCTGTAGCCGCCCCTCTCTTCACCCCCCACTTGGAGCGATGGTCTCACTGAGCTGTGGTGCTGCCAGGAGCCGCGCGGCTCACATTTCTCTGCACTTCCTTCTGCAGCTTTACTCTGTTTACCTTGTACCTGGGACTCTGAGATGGCTCCTTGTGACACCTGTGGCTCTCGCTGGGTCACCTTCTCTGTCCTTTTCTGACAGTCCTGCTTCTGAGCCAGTGTAAGCCAGTCCATCTTGCCCATCCCAGGCATCTCAGAAGGTCTCTGAGTTTCCGGTCACCTGCGTTCCAGGACAAAGCTAACTTCACATGCCCACATCACAGAGCAGTTTAGGGAGGGAGGGAGGGCTGAAACCCACGTTCATCTGGAAGGTTCCTGGAGTCGCTTCTTTCCCAACTTAGAACCAGCTCCACAGAGGCATTCTGCATCCCTTATGACTGGTTTCATAGGGATGCCTCAACAGCTCCGACTGTTCCACAAGGCGATGATGACATCACCATTTGTGGGATGGGGGTATTTTATACCTTCTCTCTGAAAATCTTTTTTTCTTTTACTCAATTTTATTCTGCCTTCTTGCCGTCTATTCTTTTCTTTTGTAATTTTTTAAATTGAATTTGTGTATCTCATACAGAACATCTTAATCATCTTTAGACCCCCTTCCCCCATTCATTCCCTCCTATAGCCCCCGACTGGAACTCATGCATTCTGTCATTTGTGTGAAGGCCTATCCTGTCAAGTTAGTGTCCCCAGATGTCTCTCAGTGCAAGTTCATCCACTGGGGTCTAGGCAGCCTATCTACAGTCCCTCCCTTTAAGAAGATTGGCTCTTCCTCACCCGGCAGTAATCAGCTGTCCATAGTTCTTCAGCTAAGATTGGGGCCTGCTGTTCATCTCCAGTTCTGGGCTGCGTTCTTGTCCTCCCTGAAAATGTTTTGAGGGCTGTACATGTTTTAGTCAAGGTTGCCTTGCTAGAGAAGCAGAGCTGAGGATGTGTACATTCATATCTCTCTCTCTCTCTCTCTCTCTCTCTCTCTCTCTCTCTCTCTCTCTCTCTTCTC
>NW_008328342.1:21051-22195 GCF_000622305.1 Nannospalax galili
TTTGCACACTGAAGAGGCTGAGAACAGCAGTAGCTGCTCAGTCTCTCAGGTTGGATTCCTCGGCCCTAGCCGGGTGTTGGAGAGGGTTCCTGGAGATGTGGAGTCTTTGGTCCATGTGGGACGCCTCAGAAACTGGACTCTGATGTCAGCCAAGAGATCAGCAGTGGCAGCAGCTGTGAACATACATACTCACCAGCAAGACGTGAAGGCTCGCTTCCCTCACACCTTCTCCTTTCTGGCCTGTCACAAGGCACTGCCTGCTTTGGGGGAAGCACCCCCCCCCCGCCCCCTCAGTCAGTTCTTCCTGGAAATGCCCTTGCAGGCCCACCCAGAGGCCAGTCTGCACAAGCTGCCCACAGTGATTGGCCCTTGGTGCCTGCTAGGAGCTGGATCAGGTCCAGGGATTTTATCATTGACCTAGGCCTGGCCCTGTGCTCCTCGGTATCTGAATCCTGCCATCTTCTGTGTGTTATCTCAGCGCTGCTGTGGGGGAGGGGGTGTCTCAGCGTTCCCTTTCGGTCCTAAGCTATCTTTTCAGTTTTTGTCTGCTTGGGCACCAGGATATGCCTTCATATTTTGCAGTGATACTTTGCTGTTGATTTATGGTTAGAATTTTCATTGGAATTGACCCAAATACTTAACATACACTAGGAGATCTGGCCTGTGTGTGACACTCAGACTTCCCACAATGTAACATTTTCTCCCACATTCATCCATATTTTCTCAATAAAGCTTGTAAAGATTTTCCTTCCTACACACTGACTATTATAATTTCACCTAACCGTAAAAAGGCCTGCTTTCTACCTACTCCTACATTGGACAGAATGCTTTCTTTTTCCTGTTATGGGCATTAATTGGTTGTTGTTATATAGGAGAAGTACAGATTTTTAATATCCATTTATAATCGAGTCAAATAGTTAAATTGTCTATTGTGTGTGTTTTAAAAATACATTTTTTCAACCGGGCATGGTGGTGTAAGCCTGTAGTCCCAGCACTTGGGAGGAAGAGGCAGGTGGGTCTCTGTGAGTTCAAGACCAGCCTGGTCTACAGAGTGAGCTCCAGGCCAGCCCCCACTACAGGGAGACCCTGTCTCAAAAACACCAAAAAAAAACAAACAAAAACCAAGAAACAAAACACAAATATT
>NW_008328342.1:23320-48240 GCF_000622305.1 Nannospalax galili
GGGGTGGCTCTCAACCTGCAGGCCATGTTCCCGTCATTCACTCACATGCATGTGGGTGCCCCGTGAGGTCCAGCCTTGACCCTGCTTCTGAGTCTGTCCTGTTTGAACATCTGTTCCTTGAAGCCTCCAGGGCAGCAGCACATAGGCTCCAAAGCGCCCCAGGGTCCACTGCCCCCTTCCTGTCACCAGCAGTCCTGGTGACCTTCCAGGAGGTCGGATCTGACATGCCTTCCCCATCTTCTACCACCCTCCCCCAGCCCGAGAACAAGCAGTGTTCATGCTCTCACATGTGTATATACCACTCCAGCTTCTTGCACTTGGGTTCTGTGACTCTGCTTGTCCCCCATATACCCCCGAAGTATATATTGAGATCCCTTCCCCTGCCTTATTTTTCTACCACCCTCCCCCCCCTCCCCCGAGAACAAGCAGTGTTCACGCTCTCACATGTGTATATACCACTCCAGCTTCTTGCACTTGGGTTCTGTGACTCTGCTTGTCCCCCATATACCCCCGAAGTATATATTGAGATCCCTTCCCCTGCCTTATTTGGGAATAAGTCCTCTGCTGACTTGGTCAATTTCCCATGAGGCCATACTGGCTCAAGTGGGTGCTGTCCAAAAGAGAAATTTGGTAGAAATGTACAGGAGGAGGAGGAGGCCTGTCAATGATGGAGACAGGGGTCAGGCTGAAACCACCATGGTCCAAAAGCCAGGCAGAAACTCACAGGATGCGGGTCAGGGAGGCGGACCCTCTCCTGAAACCTTCAGTGGAGGCTGTCTGCTCACACCTTGGGGTTGGATTTCTGGCGTTCCATCTGCTTTTCCTCCATGTGGGCCGCGGCCCTTCCTCAGAGCATCCTGAGGACGTTGACATGGCCTGGCCTGGCTTCTGCCTGCACGGTTCCTTGTGTCTGTCCTCTCTCTGGAGCTAGTACCACCGCAGGTCTGCTTCTCTCTTCACATCATCCTTCCCCCTGGGCCAGGACATCACTTCTGACCCCACCACCCTTCAGGACCCGCTGCCGCAGGCCCATAGGTGCCTGTCCCTGCCAGTTGCCAGTGTTTGTAGCTTTGCCTGTGGACTGGTGTGCAGTGTCTACCCCTCATGTCCTCGCTCCCTGTTGGCTCTGGGGGCAAAGCGCAAGGCCTTGCACATAGCGAGTTGTGCCCACGGTTCAGTGAGGAGAGGAACTTTGTGTACCTGAGAATAAGTGAATTTGGCCTGTGGTTTTCTTGACTATCCTGTGGCTGTTTTGACTCAAGGTCAAGCGCTGACAATGGTCTGGAGTTGTTTATCTGCTGCTGGACATCTGTTATTTGAAAGTGGCTGGGCTGTGAACAATGGAGAGGTATCAAAAATTAAATTTTAAATATTCTTTATGTTTTTCTGTGTACTGAGATTTTCTAGGGTTTTTATAATTTTGGTTTCTGAGGAAAATGCCTCATTTTACCAAAAGTTCAAAAATACATTATATAACACGGAATCACTCATAGTGCCCTTGTAATTTTTGCATTTTGTGTTTCATGTTTTGAGTTATAGTTCCCAGAGCTTTGTCTGTTATCTTGGAGTTGCCGTATTGATTTTCTGGAACGTTCTTTTCCTTTTCTGCTGAGCAGACGCCTACCTCTCCTTGCCTGTTTCTCCACCTTGTTTTCTCTAATTTCCATCCCACGAACGGACCTTAATTTGCTTGCCAGTTCCTGGCATGGCAGAGCCTGTTTGCCGTCCCCAACGACGGTGAGCCGAGCTGCCACAGATGGTTTGTGCCGCGCATGCTTGGCAACGTATTTGCGATAGGAAAAAATCTCTGAAGGTAGTTTCTGTTTAGAAAATATGATTCGCATCTTAATATATTGTTTTTCTCCTTCGTGGATTTTGCACCAGTTTACATTTCCGCGGCAAAGGCATTTGCTGGATCCTACTTAACGTTACATGTGATCTCTTCTGGGCTCCTGACAAGTTTGACCTCCTGTTGTGGTTTGAATGTGCCATGGTCCCCATGGTCCCCACAGGCTCATGTGTCTGAGCACTTGGTCCCCAGCTGGTGGTGCTGTGTGGGAAAGTTGTGGAAGCTTCAGGAGGCGGAGGCTTGCAGGAGGAACTCGGCACTGTGGACGGGCTTTGCGGCCCTATAGCCTGGCTCTGGCTGCTTCTGCTCTGCTCATGGAACGTGACCAGCCGGCCTTACAGTCCTGCCGTTCTGATTGCCCCCCCATGATGGACGGTATCCTTTCTGGAATCAGAAGCCAAAAAGCCTTCCCTCAAGTTCTTTTGCTGGGGTTTCTATCAGAACGATACAAGAGAAGCTAAGGAACCTTCTAAACCTCAGAACCGCCCGTGGTACAGAGTGGAGAGGCCAGGCAACCTCCCCCGGGCACTAAGCAAGGGAGCTGCGAGACGACCAGGGCTCTACCTGAGGCTCCGCTCTCCATGGCACAGGGAGCCCGTTTTCTCACACCATAGTCAATATGGATGGCACTGACAAATATTTTGGTCTTTGTCAATCTGATCAGTTACAATGCCCCACCTCATCTACTTTGTGTTTTTCTTGCTATGACTAACTAAGGTTGTTTATTCAAATGTATAAGAAATGTGTTTTTCCATTTCCGTGAATCTTTTTTTCATAACTTTAATCTATTGCTTCCTTTTTGGTTTATAAAACTCTATATATATCAAAGTAATTGATTCCTTCTGTGATATTAAACGTACAGATCTTCTTTCTCTTTTATGGTATCTTTCCATAGCTCATGCTTAAAACATTCATGTAGTCAAATGGTCAGGTTTTTGGTATGTGTTTGTGTGTGCATTCACATTTTAATGTCCTCAGAAGAACTGGTCATCTGGAGATTTAAAGACTTGCCGTATGTTGCCTTCTAATACTTTTGTGGTTTGTCTTTCATACTAAATCTTTGATTATTCTGGAAATTTTCCATTATCTTCTTTAATTAGACATTCCACCTTCACCATAGAGTAAAATCCACACACTGGGATCGTCTCCTCTCCCCAGTGAGCTGCAGGTGGCCAGTTTACCATTGATCTTCTTAATCATGGGCTTGTTTTTTTTCTCACAATACTGGGGCTGGAACTCAGGGCTCATGTCTGCCAGGCAAGTGCCCACCACTGAGCTCCACCCCATTAGCTTGTCTGGTCTCTCGACGCATCCAGCTGAGGCCGGTCACTTTGATGCTTTGCTGTGTTAGTCCTGCTAGGCCTGCATCGGGGGTGGGCCATGTTCATGATGGCTCCTGTGAGTGGATTTCCTCCTTTGGTGATGCCTACCCTGAACCAGCCCTGCCTGGTACGTGGTTTTAAGATGGAAATGCTTTCTTTTTCATTCCTACCCCATAGCCCCTGAATCACTTGGCTTGCGGTGTATTCTTCACACGTGGTATACACACAGGCTTTGTGGTCAACCTTAGCATAAACTTGGTTTCTTTTTATGGACAGAAAGCATATCCTTTGGGACAGGACACCAACAGAGGGTACCTGGCAGGCCCACACCACGGCCTGCTCTGGACAGTTCTGAGTTTTCATCTCATTTCTAGCTAGTATTTTCTTAGTATTCACTTTATATTTTCGGAGACAGGTTCTCTCATAGCTGCCCTGGTTGGCCTAGAACTTATTTCATATTCTATCCTTCCTTGAACTTGTGGCAATCCTCCTGTCTCAGCCTCCTGAGTGTTAGTACTATAGGCATGGCCCACTACACACTGCCACTGTTTATTTTTAGCATGTGAGTTTAGCTCATGTAGTATTCACATCCAGGATGAAGCTTGGTTTCCATGTCTTGATTTTTTGTTATGCCTCCTGTTCAGACCTTAAAAATCTTCCACAGTCTGTTTCGTTGTTTTGTGTGTCCCTGTTTGATAATTTAGGATATATATGTTTTGTTTGAGTGGTTACATTTTTATTGACACAAACATTTTTACTTAACACAAAAATAACTGTTAGCTGTTTGAGTTCGTTGGTGCCTGTGGCTTTAAGGTATATTTCATAGACTGCGCATAGTCAAGGCCCTGTGCTTTGGACCAGAGGCTGTTGAAAACTTTTGTTCTGTTTTCACTCTTTAAAACCATGGCAGGGGGGCTGGAGAGATGCTCAGTGGTTGAGAGAACTGGCTGCTCTTGTAGAGGACCTGGGTTCAATTTCCAGAACCAAAGTAATAAATAAATTATTAAAAAGTGTGGCAGACACTGTCTCTCCCCCTCCCAGCAGCCATCAATTGCCAAAAGTTCCTAAGGTTGGCTTGGGATTTCTTATCTACTCCCTCGTGTCTATGCTGGGATTTTGTCTGGTTTGTGCTTGCATAGGACTTGCACATGCTGTCAGCATCGCTGTGAGTTCATATGAGTAACTGACCGGCTGTCTGGAAAACTCTTGTTTCCTTGTGGTCATCCACCTCCTCTGGCTCGTACAGTCTTTCTGCCCCTCCTCCACAATGGTCCCTGAGCCTTGGGAGGCAGACTTTTGATCCAGGTGTCCTATTTATGGATAAACACTGTGGGCTATTGTTCTCTGTACATTGGCTAATTGTGGGGCCATATTAGGCATATTAGAGAGTTCATTAAATTGGGTGGGGGAAGTCGGGGGGCGGTGGAGAGAAGAGAGTGGCTCTAAATGCCATCAAACTGTATTTTATGAAAATTGCAAAAGTTCAATTAAAAATGAATAAACAAACGAAACCCCCCAAACCAGGCAGACCCGAGAAAGCCTTGCTGGTATGGCTAACCCCTGGTGCTGCTAGACTGTAAACAAACATTTTAAAAACTTGAAAATATGCATCATTTATTTAAACCACAATAACCCCACTACACGTTAACATAAATAATGAAGACTGGTTCTGTGAGAGGAAGGGGTGCAGTCTGGGAGCTCAGCTCTTTCTCAGCTCTGCAGCTCCGTCTCCAGCAATGTTTGCTTTGATTTGAACTCTGAGGACAACTTATCTTGACCCAGATGTGTAACTGGGAAAGGAAGGAGGGCTTGGAAGTCTTCTTAGACAACCAGAGATTCTCATCTTTGACACGGGCTTGAGTGTCTGTGTGTCTGCATGAGCACACATACATGTGCATGTGTTTGTGTGTTTAAGGTTGGTTGCAATGTGGATTCTGGTCTCTCAGGGAGCCTTTGGACTCTGTCACATTAAAATACATTTGTCATTTTCTATTTAAAAAAATATTTAGGGGCTGGAGAGATGGCTCAGCAGTTAAGAGCACTGACTGCTCTTGCAGAGGACCCAGGTTCAATTCCCAGCACCCACATGCCAGCTATGAACCATCCTTAACTCCAGTTCCAGGGAAATCCAAGGCCCTTTTCTGACCTCTGCGGCACTGCATGACACAGGTGCACTCACATACATGCAGACAATACACTCATATACAGAAAATAAACATAATAAATAAAATATTAAAAAATATTTAATAAGGGCTAGAGAGATGGCTTAGTAGTTTAGAGCACTGGCTGCTCTTCCAGAAGACCAGGGTTTGGGTCCCAGCACATAGATGCTAACAACCATCCATAATTCCAGTTCCAGGGGCTCCAATGTCCTCTTCTGGCTTCTGTGTGCACTGCACTTACACACATCACAGGCCAAACACTCATACACATAAAATTAAAAATAATAAATAAATGTATCCCTGAGTGCACACACATCCACCACATATGTGCAGGTGCCCATGGAGGCCAGAAGAGGGTGTCAGATCCCCTGGAGCTGGGGGTTATAGTTTGTGAGCTGCCCAGCTTGGGTGTTGGGAACCAAACTCAGGTGGGTCCTCTGCAGGAGGAAATGCTCTTAACCACTGAGTCATCTCTGCAGCTCCCTCCATCTTGTACTTTGGACCATTGATTCCTTTGTCATCTTGTGTACCAATCACTTGAAACTGACCTTGACATATGTAGGCCTTCCTTATAGGACACACATACAATCTAAAAAAAATGTTTTAAAAACATATTGGGGGGCTGGAGAGGTGGCTCAGAGGTTGAGAGCACTGGCTGCTCTTACAGAGGACCTGGGTTTGGTTCCCAGGACCCACATGGTGGCTAACAACCCCAGTTCTAGGGGATCCAACACCCTTTTCTGACCTCTGAGGTGCTGCACAATATGGGTGCACTTACACACATGCAGGCAATACACTCATGCACATAAAGTAAAAATATAAATAAAATGTTTAAAAAATGGTATAAGAAGGGTGAACATTGCTTAGACGTGTGACCTGCCCAAGGTGGGCTGCAGATTCAACACGGTGCCCATGTCAGATCTCAGTGTAAATGTAAAATACCAATGGCATATTTTTGAAGAAATGAAACAGTTCACCCTGAAATTTATTTGAATTCTTGACCCAGAATAGCCAAAGCATTTTAGTAAAAGAACAAGATTGCAGGACTCAGACATCCGTATTGAAACACGTTTTAAGGCTACAGCATCCAAGCTGGGCTGCTGACAGAAAGACAGACAGGCAAAGGAAGAACAGAAAGACCCCACAGCAGACGCCACACAGTGGGTAGATGATCCTGATCCTGATCCTGACAAGTGAGCGGAGACGGCTCGATGGGGGACGGTATCGTCAATAAATGATGCTGGGAGGACTGGAGGGTCACGTGCCAGAGAAGGAACCTGGACCTGTGTCTCACACTGTACACTAAATTAACTCAAGTAGCTTGGAGATCTGGCAGGCACAGCCAGCCTGCTGACACTGTGACACAACACTACCATCTACAAAGTTTATGTCCAAGCACTGCACTATTGAGCTGCCAAAAAATATTGCAGGGGCTGGAGAGATGGCTCAGCAGTTAAGGGCTGCTTCTGAGCGGAGTCCAGCTGTGGTTCCTAGCACCCACATCCCGTGACTCCTAGTCGCCTGTAACTTTCCAGGGAATGTGGTGCCCTCTTTTAGCCTCTGTGGGCATGCACATGCATGGTGTACATTCACACAGACACACGTGAAAATAAGTTCAATCTAAAATGATCGCATAACCATCTACTGTCTTAAGTAAGTTTACGATCCTCTGATGGAAGCATTTACTCCTGGCTGTTCTCAGCTGGGGTTGGAGATGTCTGAAGAAAACAACGAGCTTGGCACGCGCACTTCATAACAGGTCCAACGCATCTGTCCAAAACACAGACGACACAAGCAGAAACATACAGATTGCCTTCAGCCTTGAAACATCTGTGCGTCATCAGAGGGCACAGTTCATAGGATGAGAGGGTGCCTCTCACATGGGGGCTCACCGGCCAGCCGGGGTAGCCTAATTGGCAAGCTCTAGGCCAATGAATGACGCTGTCTCAGAATACAAGATGGGGCTTGCAAGATGGCTCAGTGGATAAGAGTGCTTGCCACGAAGCCTAAAGACGTGGGTTCAATCCCCAGAACCCGGGTAACGGTGGAAGGAGAGAACCGACTCCCCTGAGTTGCTCTCTGGCCTCCACCACAGAGTGGCGGTCCCCCCAATGATATTTTTAAAAACCAAGGTGGACGACAAGAAGAAGTAACGCTGGGGGTTATCCTCTGGCCTCCGCACGCACACGCACGCACACATGCACGCCCGCACACGGGGGGGGGGGGTAGTTACAGTGTTTAAGAAAGTAAATTTTATGTTATTCTTTATCAGAATTTTAAAAAACCCACACCTGTTAGTGTCACCACCCAGCTTATGAGGAAAGTCTATGTTCTGAGCTATCTCTTAGAATGGTACCACAAGTTTTCCAAAATTCCGCACTTTGCCAGAAACTTGAATTTTCTCTATAGCAGCCAGGATGCTGGTTGTCTTCCTGTTATGACCGGCCTGCTTTGTTCATTTTTGAAGAAAGGAGATGTCTGCCAAACACCGAGGCCCGAAGAGCTGTATTTTATCAGCTGTACTTTTACGCAACGTCGTGTTCCACAGAAAGGGCCTGGCTCAGCTCAAACACAAGCTTGGTGCAGAGCCTTTCCTGGGCGCAGCCTGAGATGTCTGAGCACAGTGAGTGCTTTCTGTTTACCTCCAGTCTGTCACCCAAAGTGTTGAAAGGACAGGAGCAAGCATCAGGACTCATCCAAGCCATCATTTCCACTGTTCAGTAAGGACCCTTTGTGTCTGTCTTTTATTTTATTCATTTATGTTTTAAAAATAATTTATTATTTTAATTTTTTATGTGTATGAGTATATTGCCTGCATGTATGTGAGCACACCCGTGTCGTGCAATGCCGCGGAGGCCAGAAGAGGGTTTCGGATTCCCCTGGAACTGGAGTTAAGGACAGTTCGTAGCCGCCATGTGGGTGCTGGGAATCGAATCCCGGTCCTCTGCAAGAGCAGTCAGTGCTCTTAACCGCTGAGCCATCTCTCCAGCCCTATTTTATTTATTTTTTGTTGCAAGCACACATGGTGGCCAGTGTCACCGAATATGTTGCTGTGCCTCGATGTCTTGGTCTCAGTTGTGCTAACGACGAGCCTGTGGTGGTTTGCATGAGGATGTCCCCCATAGGCTCCAAATGTTTGAACACTTGGTTGGTGGCGCTGTTTGGGGAGGTCATGAGCCTTTAGGAGCTGTGGCCCTGCTGGAGGAAGTAGGGCGCTGGGGCGGCTTTGGGAGTGCACAGTCCATTTAGAGCCTGTCTCTCTGCTTCCCGTGCCTGCTTGAGGATGTGAGCGCTCTGTGTTCTGCTCCAGCTGCTTCACGCCACACCTCTGTCCGTGACGGACTCTCATCCCTCTGGAACTGTAAGCCCAATAAACTCTTCCTTCTATAAGTTGCCTTGGTCATGGTGTTTTATCACAGCAACAGAAAAGTAACTAATACAGTGTCTGAGAAACAATCCCAAGGTTGACCTTTGACTTCTGCACACACGCTCACACATAAACATGTGTTCACACACATGCGTACCCCATACCCATATGAGCCTGCACACCTATGAACACACACACATACATATGGAGATTCATTCTCTGACTTAAACAGAACCAAGTATTTGATATCAAGAAAGGTTGTGGGGGATGGGGAGATGGCTCAGCTCCACAGCACGCACATGGAAAGCCCAGTGTGCCGGCGAACACTGGTAACCCCACACTGGGAGGCAGAGATAGGAAGGTTCTGGGAGTTCACTGACAGTGATAAACCCTGTCTCAAAAAGGAAGGTGAAAAGAGAGGAAGGACACCCGACATCTGACCCCCACCGACATACACGAAAGATCATGGATGATAAGTTAATGATGAGATCAGACATATACTACAGGTCACAGGGCCATCCTGGCCAAGCTCCTCCACTTTGAAAAGCAAGTCTTTGATGGGAACTCTGACCTTGACCTTTGTGTTCACAGTGGACTGTGGGTGCAGTAAGCAGCAACGCTGCACTTCCTCTCGGTGACTCTCATCTGGTGGTCACTGGGCAGTGTCCGCCACGTGCCCAGCCATGCTGTCCCTCCGCTGTGGTGTAGCCCCTCTGGCCAGCGCCAGCTCTGCGAGGTCCTGTGGTGGTGCTTTTCTTTTCTTTAAAAAGCTGTAACAACAATTTGATGCTTTTAGAGCTGTTATCATTCCTTTTCCGTTAAACTCCCAGGGACTGGCCTCACAAAGCTCTGCTACTTAGCTGATGTGGTGATGCTGTTTGAAATGCTCACTTGCATCAGATGCAACAAAATAAATATAAACACCCACAAAGCTGAGTGGCCGTTGCTGCTACGTGTCTCTTGTGCGCCATCATTTTTAGAATTCTTACATACAGATGGTGCAGGTTGGGGTGGAGAACGTGGCTTCTGATCTGTGTGTGTACACATTTGCATGTGAGTATGGAGGGCAGAGGTTTGACTCCCTGTTATTCCTCATGATGGAGTCCACCTTGTTTTCTTGATACAGATTTTGTTACTGGAACTGCAACTCACCCTTTGGCTAGGCTGGCTGGTCAGCGAGCCCCAGGGGCTGCCTTTCCATTCACACCATGTGAGTGCATTTGCAAAAGCATCCACCCAGAGCTCAGGGCCATGTACTGGGCCAGGACACAATGGTGGCTCTGCTGTGGACAGACCTATGGGGCTGGTGGCCAGGGCCGGGCTGACTTAAGGGGCTCCTTGAGGCTGATATCTTGGGGGACTGACTCAGGAGAGAGCCTGAGGTGCTGCGCTCCCCCTAGCTGCCTCCCTGGGCAGTGGCTGTGGTATTGTTCTCCCTGATGCCCGAACTCCCCTTGTTGTGGCAGAGTCAGTGTTTTTTCCTGGAAAGGAAAGACACAAATGATACTGGTTCATCTTTACCTTTGATCTACATAGACTTGGAGACCAAAGAATGCTTTTAATAGCATAAAGGTAAGCTTGCACAGAACTAAGAAAAGCAAGATTTAGACTTCTAAGCTCACTAAGAATGAAATTCTCAAATGACTACATTTATGCTCAAGCTTCTTTAAGAAGAAATATAAGCAGTAGACACAATACTCCAAAGCATAAAACAGAAGTTTAGAAAAGAATGTGCATTTGGACCATAAACAAATAGTTTTAAAACACCCTCAGTGAGTTTCTAATAGTTTGCTACACATGTGACTATGACCCACTTATGGGTGCATCCAACCAATGCAGCCTGTCTCTGCAGCCATCCACCCATCCACCCACCCATCCATTCACAAATAAACCAGCTATCCACCAACCCATCCATTCACAAATAAACCAGCTATCCACAAATCCATCCATTCACAAATAAACCAGCTATCCACCAACCCATCCATTCACAAATAAACCAGCTATCCACAAATCCATCCATTCACATACACACCTACCTACCTTTCCATGAATATGCATGCATCCATTCATCCATCCACCCACCCATCCATCCTCCCATCCATCCATCCTCCCATCCATCCATCCATCCATCCATCCATCCATCCATCCACGAACCTATCCATTCACCCACCTACCCATCCATCCTCCCATCCATCTTCCCATCCATCCATCCATCCATCCATCCATCCATCCATCCACCCACCCATCCATCCATCCATCCATCCATCCATCCACAAATCCACCTACCCACTCACCTACCCACCCATTTGTTCATGAATTTGTCTGTGTACCTGTCACCCATGCATTTATCACCACCTTCCTGCCCATTCATCTACCCATCCATCATCTATAAATCCATATACCTATTTACCAACTACCCATCCATGCATCCACATCCACCCATCATGCATCCATGCATACTTAAATCACTGACTCACTGACCTTTTCCTGGACATTCTTCTGCGACGAGCCCTGGAACTCAGAGATGGTTCTGTGGTTCACTCCCTTGAATCTTCTTGGGAGAACTTTTGGAAACAGGTACATTAGCAAAACCTATTGCAGTGGTAGAAGTCCAATGGAGGCTGTGTCTGTGGTGAGTCAGGAGGAAATTGCTGTAGTCTGGGCCTTAAGAAAGGACTGAACGTGGGGCTGGAGAGATGGTCAGTGGTTAAGAGCACTGGTTGTTCTTGCAGAGGACCTGGGTTTGAATCCCAGCACCCACATGGCAGCCGACAGCCGTCCATAACTCCAGTTCCAGGGGATCCAATGCCCTCCTTTGACCTCCACAGGCATTGCATGACATGGATGCACTTACATACATGGAGGCAATGCACTCAAACACATAAAATAAAAATAATGTATTTTAAAAGAAATGACTGAATACTGGACTGTGAGCAGACAGGGTGGGGAGGGGACCTCCTTGCCAGAGGGGTAGATCACTGCCTTGTTTGTGGAATGTGGCAGGGACCCACTGTGGGAAGGAGTGTCCACAGATATACTGTCAAGATTGGGCTTGAGAGGCAGAGTCTGGGTATTACTGGGTTTCAGTATAAGCTCTTTGCGCTTCAGAGCAGTGAGGAGCTCTGAAGTCCATAAACATAGGAGTGGCCCAGGCACACTTTCCTTCTAGAAATCTCACTGGGATGGGGTGGGAGCATATGAAGGATGGCCTAGGGACAAGCCCGAAGCCCAGGAAGCAGATAGTTTCTGCAAAGGCCCGGTGAGAGCTTGGTGGGACTTGGGGCATGACAGTGAAAGTTCCAAAGTCCCCAGCATGTTAGGAAGATGCACCTGGCACAGCCTGTGAGCATATGGGTCAGGGAGTTGCCATGGAAACATCAGATGATTTCTACCTGAACAGGGTTGGCAGGAAGTGGGCCAAATTGCCTTGGACTGTAGAGGCATGAAGGCAGAGTCACGAAGCCAAATGAATATTGCCGGTGAGTTATGTGCTACCACTTTCCTTTGAGTGACAGTTCACCCAGAAAGACCAGTGGGTCAGGGTGAGCAGAGCTGGAGCAGCCCTTTTGTCCCGAGGGGGTGATGCCGATGGTGGTGGTAGAGATGGTGGTGGTGGTAATGCTGCTGCTGGTGGTGGTGGTGGTGGTGATGATGATGGTGGTGGATATGGTGATGATGACAGTGGTGATGTTGGTATTTTTGACAGTGGATGGTGGTGATGGTGATGCTGATGGTGGTGGATATGGTGATGATTGTAATGATGATGGTGGATATGGTGATGACGATAGTGGTGATGGTGGTGATAGTCATGATGATGGTAGATATAGTGAGGTGACAGTAGTGATGTTGATGATGACAGTGATGCTGCTGCTGCTGGTCATGATGATGATCATGATGATAGTGATGCTGATGATGGTGATGATGGTGGATATGGTGATGATGACAGTGGTGATGGTGGTGGTGATGATGGCGATGGCAATGATGATGATAATGCTGGTGATTATAGTGGTGAGGATGATAGTTATGATAATAGTGATGATAGTGTAATCATGACGGAGATGATTGATAGAGGTGTTGGTGGTGGTGGTAGCTGTGATCACTAGCAATTGTATTTGCTTACCCGTTGTTAGTCACTATTCTAAACCACCTGAATTAGCTCATTTAATTCTCATCAAAGCCCTGTGGGGAGACATTATCACAGCCACTTTACATGTGGGAATCCTGAGGTACAGAGAGGCTCATCAGCTTGGCCTGTGTCCCTCAGTCCATCAGAACAGAGCGAATGCCAGATGCCAGCCTTCTCACTATCCACAAGGTTAGATGGTGAAGGCCAAAAGCTTTGTGGGAAAGGTTACTGGCTCTCAGGAGGGGTTGAGAAGTGGGCTGTTCCACCTGACTGGACAGGCTGTGGAGAATATGACCCTGATAGGAGCCAGACTCATAGCATGCATGGTATGGGAAGACAGGGATAGGCAGGAAGATGCAGATGGTTCTAGAAAGCTGCTGTGTGACTCTTAGGAAAAGGAGAGACCTTTTGAATAAATGTAAAGGAAGCCTATCTACCCTCAGCTCTGCGAGTCTGTAGGTGCAATAGCGGTAAGAGGCTGATGCCAGACCCTGGTCTCTTCTCACCGAGCAACAGTTCAGAGCTGATAGAAGGGAATACTTTCCCATCCCTCCTGTTTCCATGTTTTTGAATAAATGTAAAGGAAGCCTATCTACCCTCAGCTCTGCGAGTCTGTAGGTGCAATAGCGGTAAGAGGCTGATGCCAGACCCTGGTCTCTTCTCACCGAGCAACAGTTCAGAGCTGATAGAAGGGAATACTTTCCCATCCCTCCTGTTTCCATGTGGAGGGTCAGCTTTTTGTGATGCACACTTGGGCCTGGGAGGAACTGGGTAGTTGCTTTGCAAAACCTAACCAATAGGTGTGAATGGACATTGCACCTGGGCCTATACCCTACCAGATCTCAAGCGACAAACTGGCTGATTGGAGAGGGGCCTGCTTGGGGACTCAGGTGGGTTGGGGGCCAGGAGGGCATGCTTTTGCAGTTAGTTGCTATATGACCTTGGGGAGACCAGTTACCCACTCTGGGATGGGCTCCTCACCTGTAAAGCGGATCTGTCTTAACATGACAAGGGATTAGGGAAGAGGAGCTTTAGGGGCCAAAGCTCTTAGAGACCACACCCACACCCACTCCATCTTCTGGGAGCCTCTAACTCCACAGCCCAGCACACCAACTGCCAGATGGGGCACTGGCCCCTGCTTCTCCTTCCCTCACTGTAGACGGGACGGGACTCAATCTCTGTTCTCAGGATCTCTTTTAAGTCTTGCCTTCTCACATCAAGGAATTCAGTAGGTGGCCCGGGCAGGCTTCCCACTGTGGGGGTTAGGGTCCTGCTTGGCTCATGTCTGCTCCCCCATGTAGGTACTGTTGCTGGGAGGCAGGGGCACATCATTCTTATCTGCCCCAAGCACAGGCACAGACAGACTTGTGGGATGTTGAATTGAACAATGATGTGGAGATGAGTCTGCAGTGAGGCTTAGGGGATTTTCCTGTGGAGATTTTTGCTCCTCTTAGAGTGCCTGGTCCTTCCCAGATTGCACAGGCTGAGGGGTTGGAAGGTTCTGGGGTTCCCTCTGAGAGCACCTGGCTGCTCCCTGACAAGTACCTACTGAGATCTGGGTCCCAGTACCCATGTTGTGCCCTGGGTTCTCAGCTGCAGCTGCACTGCCTCCCAAGCTCATCTGAGCAGCTGGTGCTCCTCAGCTCTTTGAGGTGATTTCCTTTATTTATTGCTGCCTTTTTTGGGAGGGACATAACTCTGTCTTCTAACCATTTTACAGCAGCCTCTTCAAATGGAAACGATTGATCTGCTCCTGATTTCTGCCTTTGTTCTTCTTCCTCCTCCCCAGATGCCCCTGCACCTGCCCTTTTGAGTAACAATTAAATGCAAATCCATTTTCTCTAAAGAAAAAGAAATGGACCACAGTCCTTGGGGAGTCCAGAGTGGGGGTCCATGGCTGGACCTGAGCTGGTGGAGGTTGAGGGTAGGGGTCTGTTCTTTGAGGAAAGGTAAGATGGCTCACTGCTTCCCACATCACACACAGAGCGACCAGTGCCTAGCAGGAATCTTGGCTGTGAATGAAATAATGTAGGCAGTGGGCCCGGGCAGGAAGCATGGTTAGCACTGGCATTTGGTCATAGATTTTTAGCCCACTGGCCATGGCTGGTCTCGGGATTCCGTGTGAAAGTCTTAGGGTCCTGAGCACAGGCAGAAGGAACAGTTTCCAGTCAACAGGACAGTGAATAGAGACCCTGCTCACCCACCCCCTTTTGTTTAGTCAGGAGGAAGCTGAGGGTCAAATAACAGTAGAAATATAATACTGAGCTCGAAGCACAGAGGAATGTCACAATAGTGATGGTTAAATTCAGTCCTTTAATAGTCAGTGGTCAAGAGGAGGCTAATGCCAGAAAGAACTCTCCACCTTGAGGAGAGGCAGGGCAGGGATTATAAAGCCTAAAACCACAATTACATCATGCCAGGGCAAAGCCAATAGCCATAGTTATACTAGATCACCATAGTTACACCAGACCAGGGGCAGGTCAGTGAACAAAGAGGTTTTCAGTTACCAAAAGTTTCTAAGGTTTGGTTGGGAAAAACAAGTTTCTCAGAGTTGTAGAAACAATGGGATCCATGGAGATGCAGATATAGTGGGGACAGGACATTCTGCCAGGCTAGTAGCTGGCTTCCTAGTACCGTAGAAACAATGTCCTCCCTGAAACTGCCTGCATGAGACGTTCTGCCTGGCTGGCTGCATTAGGAGTGGCTGGGCAGAAACACAGGGTAAAGTGAAAGTCAGGTGGAATTAGATGGAGTTAGTCTTGGCGTTTCAGAAATCCATGAGCTGCTGTGGACCCTGGATGGGGCCAGCAGCCTGTTCCCTGCTCTGGTCCTGGGGAAACTACTTGTGGCTCCATTCCAGGTGTGCACACTGATGAGGGACCCAATGGTAACTTACTCAGTGGTCTGATGCCAACAGCTCCTCAACCCACCCTCCTGAAACCAGCCAGCTACTCAGCATTAAGCACCAAAACCCAGTGAAGATGCTAGCATGCACTCAAGGCCCTGAGCATGGTGAGGCCATGAGCCATTCGTCTAACTATAGATCCATCACACCACTGTATATGGCAGTGGGAGTGACTGTGAGGATGTGGGAAGATGCAGGGACACACCCATCTCTAGCAGGTGATGCCCCACCTTCCATCTCTGTTTCTACAGAGGCTCTTGAAGAAAACCCCTCCTGACCCTTTTGTGAAACTCCTGCTCAAGGGAATATGCATCTGAGGCAGGTAAAGCCTGTGACCTTCACCTTGACCTTTGCAGAGAAGGTGAGAGAGCTTTTTATGGCTCCTCATGGACAGAGTCCATTTTTGTAGCTGACTCTGCTCATCCCCATGCTGCTCACTCCCAGCTCCCACACACTTTCATTTGTCTGACTCTATCTATCTTGTTTGCAATTTTAAAAGATGTTTCTGTCTGTCATGGAATTTTCCATTGAAAGCCATATTTTCCCAACATTTGGAAAACTATCTTTCACTGTCTTCTTACTGCCATAGTTTCTGATGGAAAGTCTGCTGTCATTCTTTCTGTCCTCTCAGGTGGCTTTTTCCTAAAACATTTATTTATTATGTATTGTGTGTGTGTTTATGTGTGTGCACGCACACATCACAGTGTACACACGGAGGTCAGAGGACAACTTGTGGGAGTTGGTTCTCTCTTTCCACGATGTGGATCCCAGGGATTGATCTCTGGTCAACAGGCTTGGTGGCAAGCACCTTGACCTACTGAGTCACCTTTCCAGCCCCCATGTGCCTCCCCTTTTCTTGGTCCACTTTTATGATGTTTTTCTATTTATCTTTGATTTTTCAACAGTTTGACTAGGACTTATCAAGGCATGATCTTATTTGAATTTATCCCCTAAAGATTCAAAGCTTTTAGATATGTTAGTTTATGTGTTTCCGATTGCTGTTCAATAATTATCTATGTCACAAACAACATCGTTGGTGCTGTGGTTCTGTTTCCCTGATGGAAGCATGGGGTGCCTATGTAGAGCTTCTGTTCTGTGGCTGACAGTTCCTCTTTATTTATCCTGACCACATTTTTCTCTAACTCGATGAGCAAATTTGCAATAAAAATTTGGAGTGATTGTGTGATGATTCATCCATCTGGGCTGCGTATTTCTGCCTCTATTAAGTTACTGCCTGCTTAGTGGTCACATTTTCAAAGTTCTACTGTGCTGAGACTTGATCACAACCAGTTGAGTTCAATTTATGTGTGGTTTCCAGGGAGCTGGGGTATGGGGGTTTCTGTCCTTCTGATATCCCAGGTGGTAAGCCCCAGAGGACAAGCCCACTGCCTGTTTGCCTTCAATGACAGTTTCCGTGTGTCCCCAGCTCCCTAGGGGCCTGGCCTCTGTGACCTTACAGGAGGTGAGATATTGGCAGTTCAGCTGAAGCCCTGGATATTTCAGTTCTTATGGGTTCAGCAATTTAGAGAATGAAGCCAGGCATTTCTTCTTCATCCCCATCCCCAGGAGGGTCCTGGACTCTGAAACGCAGACATCACCAGACTGCAGGACCTCTCTGTCTTTTTACCTCACCCCTTCCCCCATGCCCCGTCTCTTACTTTGAACTCTCTGGCTATAGGAGTTGTTTTATGTATGGCTTAACTTCATCTATCATTTTGGCCCACAGTGCTTTCACAGTTTGTCTGATGTCCCTAGGGCCTGAGCCTCTTTGCAGGCTTGTTTATCTGACACCTACTATAGTTTGACTATTAAACATTTCTCCAAGGCCCAGGTGCTAAAGGCCTGCTCTCCAGGTGCCACAAGGAGGTGGTAGACGTTTAAGATGTGGGGCTTGGGCCACTGGAGGCAAAGACTCTGGGACATGGGCCTCTTCTTCCTCTCTTTAACTTGCTGGCCTTGGGGAGCCGTCTACCCCGTACAGGCTGCCCCATGATGTGCTGCCTCACCACAGGCCAAAACAGTGGGACAGTTACTCACAGACAGACCCTCCCAAACTCTAAGTCCAAATAAGCCTTCTCCTCATAGGTTCGTTTCCTCTGGGACTTGATACTTGATGGACAGCTGTCTTACACCCTGCCAGTGCTCCCAGGTTGGTGAGCATCTACAGGCAGACCCTGTTGTCCTCCTCCTGAACCTGCTGGGCCACACTGGGCACATGGCTCAGTTAGACGTCTTTGGAAGCAAAGATGATAGTGTGGTGTGCGCGGTGTTTTCTCCTGTTATGGTGTGTGGTCACCTCTGTCCCCTGAACAGATCTCCACTGCGTACATCCCATCTGGAGTGTAGGTGGCCACTGGGAGATGTCACTCAAGGGATAATCTGGGTAAGCACAGAGCTGAGCACGTGTCAGGATCACACCTCCCCAGCCTGGGATTTGAGGAATCACCCTCCCAGCCCAGCAGGTGGCAGAAGGAAACCAATGCCTGCTCAGCAAGTCCAGGTTCCTGCCAGAGGCAAGTGCATCCCTGCTGGAGGGACAGCCCAGGCTATACCTACAGGACACAGTCTGACAAAGAACAGAACACATTCAAGGTGAAAGGGTCACCAGAAGACCAAGGGCCACACCCAGAATCAGGAAGATAACAGTGATTCAGACCCCCAGGGGAGTCCCGCAGGGACTGACCAGAGGCAGACACTGGGTAGAACCTGTGTAGAACACTCCAGAAGTGAAAGAATCAGGCTGAGGGGTTTGGCCAAGACTGGACTGAAGAATAGGCTCTCCCAGTTCCTGTAGGGTCTCTGGCTCTAGGGAGAAGAACACCGGGACAATGAGGGTCAGCTGGGAGGCCAGTGCTCACTAGGGAAGGCTGCCTGAGAGAGAAGGCACTTAGGGGCACAGAAGCCATCAAGAGAACGGCCACCCAGGGAGGAAGCATCATGGCCAGGCTCTGGACTGGGTGCTCCGGTGAGGGCTAGCACTGGGCCACCAGTACAGTCCCTGTTTGAAGGACACCACAGTGTCCAGTCTGCAGACCTGTGGTGAGATCACCTTCAGAAATGGCCATCGTTAGGGCTCCCTGTCTTGTTGCAGTGGACACCGAGATCTGTCCCAAGGTGGGGGTCCTCCTGCACCCGGCCCCTGCCTGAACCTCTTGCAAGTCCCCCTCCAGGTCTGAGAGGGACAGTTACTTCTTTTGAGGTTGTCAGACTGTGTTTGGATTTCCCACGTGAACAAGTGTCCCACGATGAAGACATGGCTTCAGCCAGCCCTGGGAAAACATTTGTCAGGGTGTAGGGGTCATAGGAGGGAGGGAGACAGGTTGCCAGAGAGAGCTGAGGGCCTTTCCTGAGGGAAGAGGTCAGTGTGGATGGGAAGTGGGGGCTTGGTTTTGCCGAGCTTCGGCATTGCCGTGGACAAGGTGGTCCTCTCTGCCTCCTAGCTCCTCCCTTGACAAGTGGACCAATCAGAACTTTGGCAGGGCTCCAAATGAGCCATCAGGCCTGCATAGCAGCAGGCCCATTTCTCCTGACTCACTGTTACCCCGCTGTGATGGAGCCTGGCACTGCCTGCCTCTGTGGCCACAGTGTCTCCTGGGGTAGCTGGGCCCGAGTGTTGGTGGCAGCACCAGGAGAAAGCTGGTCTGGGAGCTGGGGTTGCCTCGTGAGCTGCCCAGGCAGGCAGAAAGGAACCCCAAAGAGATACTGGCAGCCTCTGTCCTTCAGCCAAGTTCATTACCAATGCTGATTGGACCAGGGTGGCCGTTTGGGGATGATGGGGTCACAGGCAGCCTTGGTGGCAGTCATGACACAAGAATGGGAACAAGGCTGGGCTCTCAGGAGAACAGAGCTCTCTGAGTGGTAGAAGGGATAGGGAGCTGGGGAGGATGCTCGGGCCAGCTGGTCAACCTTCTGCCAGCTGCTGTCAGGGAAAGATGGAAAGAAGCTCAGACAGAGCCAGGGACAGCCCGAGAGGTCTCAGGGGAGAAGATTCTGGAAGAGCAGGGTGCAGGCAGGGGTCCCTCCTCTTTTTGCACTGGCCTTCAAGGCTGATTTATTCCTGCAGAAAAGCTTTTGAGGGGTGAGGCGTACCAAATGTGCATGAGTAGGCAGTGGTCTGGGTTGCCCCGGACTTCTGAACAGCTGTGTTCTGAATGGACCTTTTGTTCCGCATGGCTGGGAGCAAGGTGGGAACCTGTAGCGGATGCCCAGAAAGGGCTATAAGTAAGTGTCCATTGTAAGTGGAGCATTTTAATCGAAAATCTATGTAATTTATTTGAATAAAAATGTGTATTCTTCACAATCCCTCTGTTTCCCTTGCCTTCCATATTAATGGATCACTAATACTTGCTGAATGCTAATCATCCTCTTGGAAAACAGACACAGGGACAGAAAAGGAAAGTTATAGTTGTCTAAACTCAAAAATAGTGATCATAGGGCTGGGGAAATGGATTAGTCAACGAAGTGCTTGCCACAAAGCAAGAGGACATGAGTTTGATCCCCAGTGCCCACGTAAAAAGCCAGGCATGGGGTGAGCACTCATAATCCCAGCACTGGGGTGGTGGACACAGGAGGGTACCCGAAACTTGCTGGCTGGCCAGCCTAGCTCAGAAAGTCTCAGGCCACAGCGAGAGAGCCTGTCTTAAGGAAAAAAATGTGGACAGGGCCTGATGAATGGCACTCAAGGTTGACCACTGGGCTCCACACATGTACACCTGCCCATAAACATACACATACATCATTGTACACACACACTATAGTCATAACGGGGGAAGGAAGGGCTGTGTTCACACAACACCCAGCCCCAGCCCCAGCTTCAGGGGTTGGAGAGGTCTGGGGAGCTGCTCAGGGATGTGTAGGGGCCACTCACTTCAGATGGAGCTATGGCTAGATTTGCTACACACTGCAACTTATGGAGTGTCTTGGGTTGCTTGGGGTCACATTCTTAGTGGCACAGTCTTCTGTGTAGGAAGTGGGAGGTGGTTTTTGCACGGACCCGTGCCCTAGAATTACCTTGTATGGTCCTGGCAATTAAAGCAGCCCTGTGGTTTCAGGCTTTACACATAGGCCTTTGATCTCGTGTGAGTTGACTTTTCATAGGGTGAGAGGCAGGACTGAGCATCAGTCTTCTTTATGTGGACACCCAGTTCCCCAGCACCATCTGTTGACAAGATGCCTCCCTCCACTGTGTGTTCCAGGGACCTTTTCTGAAATCCAGCCTGCTGGAGAGGCCTGTGTTTATTCCCCTCTCAGTCCATTGGTCTGGGCCATGCAGTTCTGGTTACTATGCCTCCGTGGGATATTTTTGAGGTTGAATACCATAAGGTCTCCATCCCCCCCGGCCCCCGCCACCTCCACAGGCTTTGCTTTGGCCATTCAGGGTCTTCTGTGGCTCCGAACTTTAAGATTGTTTTTGCTGTCTCTGTGAAGAATGCCATTGGTGTGAAAGAACTGTTTACCAGCTAGTCGTCTGACAAGGGATTAATAGCCTGTGGTGGTTTGACTGACAATGTCCCCTATAGACTCAGGTATCTGAACCCTCAGACCCTAGTTGGTGTTTCTCATTTAGGAGGTTATGGAACCTTCAGGAGGGGTGGCCTTGCTGGAGGACGTGTCTCTGGGGTTGGGCTTAGAGAGCTCACAGCCTCACCTTGCTTCCGGTTTCCTCTCTGCTTCGTGTTTGTGGCTGACATCTCAGCTTCCTGCTTTGTCTGTCTTCTGCTGTGCCTCCTCCCCATGATACACTCTCCCCTTCGGACTGTAAGCCAAAAAAGATTTCTTTCTTCTGTAAGTCACTTTTGGTGTGGTGTTTCATCACAGCAACAGAAAAGTAATACCCAATAACTGCGGATCAACCACCCAAACTCAGCGAAAACAGCCACTAAAACTCAGTGAAGAGCAAACAACATGATTAAAAACTGGGCAAAGAGCCGGGCGTGGTGGCGCACGCCTTTAAACCCAGCACTCGGGAGGCAGAGGCAGGCGGATCTCTGTGAGTTCAAGGACAGCCTGGTCTACATAGTGAGTGCCAGGACAGCTGGGGCTACAGGGAGACCCTGTCTCAAAAAGACCAAAAAAAAAAAAAAAAACAAAAAAAAAAAAAAAAACAAAAAAAAAAAAAAAAACAAAAAAAAAAAAAAAAACAAAAAAAAAAAAAAAAACAAAAAAAAAAAAAAAAACAAAACAAAACAAAAAAAACTGGGCAAAGAATCTCAACAGACTTTTCTCAAAAGCAGATACACAGAAGACCCAGTTACATGACAGGTACGTGGCATTTTTAGCTGGTGTCCTGCAGGCCTGCAGTGTCCCTCAGAGTTCCATGTGAAGACTTGGTTCCCCACCTCTGGCTTTAGGAGGTGGCCCTCTGGGAGGTTTTAGGTCATTGGGGGGTGTGCCTTCAGAAAGGATTGTGATTCACGAAGGGAACAGTTTTGCCATGTTCCTTTTTCATGATGTCTCTTCATAGGCCCAAGAGTGACGGAACCAACCCCCCTCCACAGACCCTCAAAACCACAAGCTCAGATAAACCCTCTCTCTACATGCTGGTATAACTCAGGTAGTTTATATAGTAAGACAAAGTTAGTGAACACAGTAGCCAACAGGAAAATGCAAATTAGAACCACAAGGAGATATTATCTCACACAGACTGCCTGTTATTATAAAGACAAGTGTTATTATAAAACCAAGTACTGATGAGGGCCAAAGAGCAGGGAACCCTTGCTCTGTTGGTGGGGTGAGAATCAGCACACCCATGATGGTTGGTTTTAGTGTCAACTGGCTACAAATTAGAATCACCTGAGTGGGGCGTCTCAGTTTCTTATTTTGATCAGTGTGAGAAAACCCACTCAATGTGGGTGGCATCTTTCGGAGGCAGCGGGGTAAGAAGGTACTCGGCAGAATGAAGATGGCCGCCCTTCGCTCACTGGGTCTTTCCTCTGGCCTCTGAGTTCAATCACTGTGTTGCTGCTGATTCCTACGCTGATATCAGAACCTGCGTTGATTAAGGACCCAGGAACCCTCTGGGTTTTCAATGTCAGATTGTGACTGTGGAGGCACCCAGCCCTATGAACTGAGCAATTACCAGGTCCTCAGCCTCTCCAGGGCGAGACAGCTACCTTGGGAGCACTCTTGACAGCTGAAGCACCTGTCCAGCCTCAAGGACCAAGCACCTACCAGGTCCTCAGACTCTCAGTGCGATTCAGCAGTTGTTACTATTTCAGAGTAAGCTGATTTAATAAATTCTTTAAATATATATTCATGCTGTCAGTTCTGTTCCCCTAGACAACCCTGACCAATACAGCCATTGTGGATAATGGTCTGGAGGTTCCTCAAAAAAACTACAGATAGAATTGCAATATGGTCCAGCACATCTACAACTTGGCATAGCATCCAAAGAAAATAACATCTCTGTGTTGAGGACCCAGCACTCCTATGTTTATTGAGTTCATGATAGTTAAGATGTGGAATCAGCCACGTTCACTGACTCACTAATAGGGAAAGTACGGTAGACATTGGAATACTATTCACCCCTGAAATTCATCGAACCCTGCTATTTATGACAACATGGATGGAACAGGACATTACATTGAGTGAAATAAGTCTGGAAAAGAAAGACACAGACCACCTGTTCTCACTGTTATGTAGATACTAAAGAAGTTGTTCCCATGGGATCAAAAAGCAGAATGGCAGCCACTGACATCTGGGAAGGGGAGGGGAGGAGTGTAGGGAGGTTGGGTAACAGGATGCAAACACAGCTAAAAGGAATGAGTTCTAGGGTTCCACAGTGTGGTAACAGGACTACTGTCCAAAATTTATTGTGTATTTTAAAGATCTATTTTTATTTTTAATTACGTGTACTTGTGTCTGTGTGTGGGCATGTGCACATGTGAGTGCAGTACCGGTAGAGGTCAGAAGAGGGCGTCAGATTCCCTGGATCTGGAGTTTCAGGTGGTTGTGAGGTGCTGTGGGTGCTGGGAACTGAACTCGGGTCCTCTGGAAGGGCGGTACGTAGTCTTAACCGCTGAGCCGTCCCTGGCTCTTTGTATATTTTATATAGCTGGAAGAGGTGGGTCTGGAGGTTGTCAGCACAAAACAGAGGTAAATGTGTAGGGAGACAGACTCAGTCACTCCAGTCAGGCAGCCACGTGGTTAGAGGCATGCTGAGTTATTGTGCTGCACTCATGACGATGTACAACTGCTATGTGTTAACTAAAATAAAACCAGAGAACTAGCCAAGAGTTCCCAATGCTGTACTAACAAATGGAAACACGAGGCCAAGTTCCAAGCAAAGGCCTTGGGAGTAGCCGACAGCCCGACAGCCGACCTCCCCTAGCAATTCTCTGCACATACTGAGGGAAAAAAATAGCTAATATTTGCTGAACCATTGTTTTTCACTAGGTGTGGCACACCCTGGCCAGGTGCCAGTGACGTGTTATGAACTCTGTTTTGCAGAAAAGAAGGAAAAGAAACAAGTGGGCAAGAAAATAGAAATAAATACATAAAAACTAAATAAATGAGGCTCTAAGACCTGGAGTTCCAACAGAGCAGGAGGCAAACCAGGGTCTAAACCACCCCGCCCCACCGTGTTCTCTCTTTGGTTTAAACCTTTTTATTGGGTTGGTCCCTTGCCAACTTCGTCATGGATGCAATGCCTTCTGGTTATGTCCTCCCTCTCTTTTCATTCTCTCCCCGCTTCCTCCCTGTCCCTTTCCCAAATTCATGACGTTTGGATCTGTTGTGTGACCCACTTCGTTTAAACAGGGCCATCTGTGTGACCACTGGATTAGGACTGCCCATCGGAGCCAAGTGGGGTCACCAGTGGGGCTGCAATGGCCCCCCTGTCCCTGAATCTGTCAGCAGCAAATGGTTTAACAGTGAGGGCTGGGCTCCCTGGCCCCTCCTCCATCTGTGCCTGGCTGTTGACCAGCATGTTCTTGTGTAGGCTCTCTGATTGGGTTTGAGGCCTGTGCCACAGGAAGGAATCCATGCCTGGTACTAAAAACCCATGGTAGGGGAAGTCTTAGATCCTCGGTGGGGGGCGGGGGTCACTTAATTCTTTCTTTTAAACCTCACTATTCTAGTTCCTTTCTTCATTGCTGTGACAAAACACTCTGACCACTACCAACTTGGAGAGGAAAGGGTTTATTTGTCTTACATCTCCCAGGTCACAGTTCATCAGGGAGCCCAAGGTAG
>NW_008328342.1:48430-78378 GCF_000622305.1 Nannospalax galili
CACCTGCCCAGGGGTGGCACCACCCACAGTGGGCTGGGCCCTCCCACATCACTCAACAATCAAGAAGATGCCCACGGACATGGCCATAGGCCCTGGAGGAAATTCCCCAATTGAGGCTCCCTCTACCCAGATGTGTCAAGTTGATATTAAAGCTCTCTAGGATACTCACCAAGGGCCTCTTAGCAGAAGTCACCAGGGAGCTGCTGTCTCCTTTAGAGCTCTAAGTACCTGCAGAGACAGGCTGACCAAGTGTGGTAGGGCAGTTGTTTCTGGGTCTGGAAGGCAGCCTCCAGGGCCACAGGTCATGAGTCTTCCAGAGGGCTGTTATCAGGAACCCCAGGCTGCCCTATCGCTCTGAAATTTCTGGACACAGGGCCCTCTCCCTGACCCACTCAAGGCCCCTCTGGAGGGGCTGTGGGGTATTCTGTTCTTCTGATCTGAAGGCTGAGAAGTGTCTCAGACTGAAGTCTCCAGGGCCTCCTTGGGAGGGGCACCAAGTGACAAGGGATCTGGGATCAGCTGTTAGGATGGGTCTTCAGGACAGCTGGGAGCAGCTGGGAGGATTTTCTGTCTGCATGGCTGAGTGTCCACAGGGCCGCAGGGCTTCGTATCTGCATGGCTGCAAGGTTGCAAGGCCACAGGACTGGGTGGCAGCGTGGCTGCCGGGCTGTGTGGACCTTATGGCTGCACGACTATAGGGTTGTGTGGTAGTGTAACTGCATGGCTGGGTGTCTTCAGGGCCGCCTCCTGCAGTTTCAGGAGCAGCTCAGCTCCACCCTGTAGCCACACCCTGTCTGGCTTCCTGGGTCCTCTCTGTGTCTGCAGTTTGACCTGGGGCTCCTCCCAAAGAGGGCCAGGCGGAGCTCCAGTCAGGAAACCGGGGACAGTGTCCAGCACAGAGCCAGTGCCATTCCCTAGGGCTCTGGGATGTCTCTGTGCCCTGGGTCCCCAACTGTGTCGTGGGGCAAGACTGAGCTTACAAGCTTCTGGGAGCTCTCAACTGCACAGTTGATGTGGCCCCCATGCCTGCACCCTGAGGTGCTGGGCAGTGTTACCCCCACACAGTCTCCTGGGATGCCGTGATGAAGGGCCCAGGCAGAGGGCTTATGGCAGTGGGAGCTGTTCACTCTGGTCTGGGGCCTGAAGACTGAGGTTAGGAGAGACCAGCAGGACTACAGTCTCTACCGCGAGGCTCAGGGGAAGTCCTTTCTGCCTCTTCTAGCTTCCACTACTGCTGCCTTCACTACCCTGGACTTGGGCCCACCTGCAGGGCCTAGTCACGACTGTCTGCTGGGGCTCAGTCCAACCCTAGGCCTGCAGTGCTCACTGAACTGTGACACGTTCCTGCACACACCCAGGTGCTGCCCACAGGGAGGTGAGGTGACACATGAAGGGAACAAGGACCCAGTGCTGAGGGAATGCAGGGTGTTGAGACAGGGGCCTTTCAGGGATGTCCCAGAGCTGAGCTGGACACCCTGGGCTAGAACCAGGTAAGAAGAGGAGGGTATACCTCCCATCAGAAAGAATAGCCTATGCAAAGGTCCAGGGGTTGCAGACAGTTCTGGAGACCACGTGGCTTGGTGGTGCTCGTGGTCCACATGGTGGACAATGAGTCTTGGGAGCCAGAGCCTGTGCCTGGAAATCAGGTGGGGAGCCGGCTTCATCTGGAGGTGCTGGAAAGAGGCCACTGGTCTTGGGAAAGGCTGCTATCCAGGCACACTTGGAGAGGGCTGAGTGGGAATCCAAGGGTCCATCTTGAAGGCCAGGAGACCTGAGACCAGGCTGGCAAAGCACAGGCTGTTCCACACCCCAGTCTACCTTCGGCTCTGTGGGCTTCTCGGCAGCTAGCCCAGCTGGTGCCTCACGCTGCTCCCTATCTGCATCTCTACCATCTGACATACGCTGGTGGGAGGCAGACTCATGGGTGGATGTGTAGGCAGCTGCATCATGGGGCTCTTAAAAAGGCATCCAGGGAAGGCAGCTCCAGTGTGCAGAGTGGGAGGTCAGGCGGGTGTCTAAGAGGCAAGAGGATGAGCTGCTGGCACCCTGTTGGGCGTCTGTCAGAACGAGCTGAGCTGCAGCACAGCTGAGTGCTTACCACAGCTGGTGGCTCCAAGCCTGCTCTCCTGCTTCTCGTTCCCACTGTTGGGGAGGGGATGGCATCTGACCCAGCTGCCATCTCTTCTGGTGCATCCACACTGTCTTAGCTTGCTTGGGTAAGGGCAGGGCGGGTTAGGGTGGGAGCCGGGTCTCCTCTTGCCTCCTTCCCTGAGACTCAGACGAGGTGGGCTTTCACATTCACTTGCTGGAGCCAGACCTCTCCGGATCTGGGGAATGTGGGCCGAAGAGCTCAGCTTAAGGGTCTGGCCTCCAACGACTGCGAAGACATCATCTTCATCAAAACACCTCCTCAGCAGGACCTCCCTGGGGTCACATGAAGGGCCCAGAGTCCAAGGCGGCTGCTGGCTGAGGCCTCGGGTGCTGGCCTGGACTGCTGCAGGTCCAGGGACCAGGTAAGAGAAAGTGTGTCCTTTGGGTGCGTGGCCTGTCTCTGTCTGTGAGTGCAGGTGCACATAGCGGAGCACAGACAGCGTGGGCAGTACTCTTGGGATAATCTGTGAGGACGGCCTCCAGCCTTGCAGCGCATTGTGTCTCCCATCCAGGCCTCTCTGCCGACCCAGGCCAGGCCAGCCTGGGTCCTCTGCCTTTCCCTGCGTAGAAAGGACAGCTGGCTGTCATGGGCTCCTCTACCCTCTGGCAGGAGGCCTGGGCAAACTGTGCACTTAAGGCCTTGGAGCTAGGCAGGAGGGGGTCCTGGGCACCTTCTCATTCCGTCTACAGCAGCAAATCCGGGCCAGCCAGTCCTGGGCCAACCACGTCTCAGTGTGAACTCAGAATCTCAGGCCCATGGCTGAGGTCTCGTCCCCATGTGGCCATCCAGAGACAGATGCGATCAGCAGCAGAGAGATGAGCCTTTTTCCAGACCTTGTTCTCCACTAGATTTGCAGGGTTACAGATCCTTTTCTCCTGCTGCTTCTAGACTAACCACTAACCCCCTGTGGTACCAGACCCTGGGACAAAGCTGAGAGTGGCAGCAGTCCTGATATGTCTTGATTAAATCCTGCGCTGTCACTTGCCAGCTCTGGGAGCTCCAGAAGGCTCCTCTGACACCACACCCTGTTTCCCTGTGTGGAAGGCTTTGTGTGGTTGAGAAGCTGTGTTTCAGGGGACTCGATGACTCACCTGAGACTCCTGCCACTGACCCGCCACTGCAAGACTGGAAAACCCTCTCATACCCCACCGCAGGCTTTTGTCTGAAACACTGAACCACCTTCTCTGCAGTCCTCGGAGGCAGAGACCTGACCTGAGCAGGTGCCAGGTTCTCAGGGGTCAGGTCAAGAGCTAGAAGAATGTACTCTTAGCAGGGAGCACTGCCCCAGCATTCCAAGGTGGCATCCCTCCTGGCTCCTCCTGGCAGCCCACCCAAAGCTCTGCTGTTTAGATGGAGTGTTACCAACAAAGTGCACGAAGGTTATTGGGGAAGGGTGGATGAGGGCTGTAGACTGGGTTGACAAGCATGCCCATTCCTACATGTCCTTGTAATGTAGTCTCTCCAGGAGTGGTTGAGGCATGCTGATAAGTTATATCAAATTAGAAAGGCAGGCTGTAATCCACCACCCCACCTTGCCTCTCTCCAGCGGAGACACAAATGCACATATTTTTAAAAAAATTATGTATTATTTTTATTTTATATGTATGAGTGCATTGCCTGCATGTATGTAAGTGTACCTGTGTCGTGCAATGCCCACAGAGGCCAGAAGAGGGCGTCGGATCCCCTGGAACTGGAGTTACAGATCCAGGGCTAAAGGTCAGAGGCTCCTTGTAGAGTTGCTGGTGTGAGTCTGTGCTGACAGGATGAAGAACCTGGGTTCTGATGCCCACATGTGCTCAGGAATAAAAGCGTGCATGGGTGTGCATGGTTGCACGCTGCCTCCCCCCTCACTATAAACCTGGCTAAACACAGTCAGTGACAGCCATGCCACAGCCTGGATGCTCTTCTGACTTCAAATGTCCTCTGCCAAACCAATTTGTCCATTTGGGGGACTGGAGAGATGGCTCAGGACTTATGAGCACTCGCTGTTCTTTCAGAGGACCCCAGAACCCAGGTTGGGTGGCTTACAACCACCTATAACTCCAGTGTAAGGTGATCCAGTACCCTCTTCTGGCCTTCACACACTAGGCATGCTCACACAGATACATACATATTTAAACAATCAAAAAGAAAAATAATCCCAAAGCAAATTAGTGCATTTAAAAAAATTCAGCTTCATTCAGATTTTTCAGGACAGGGATGGAACATACTCAGCTATGTTCTGTAATGTAGCATGCATGACCTCCAGTACAATTCCTGATGAGCCCTTGTTCTGTGAACCCTCATGAGTGCTGTCACTATAACCTGTCCATGTTTCTGTCAGTCTGGTCTCCTGTTCTCCCACCAAAGTCCTCCTTTGAGCTCTGCTCACAGCGTTCTAGAGCTTCTCTAGCCTGTGACCCCAAACATTTCCAAATTCCTTCTGCAAATTAGTTCCAAGGACATAAGAACTACATAGTCATGTTTACCACAACACATGTATGCCTCGGGCACGTGTTCTCTGAATTAGTCTTTTTGTTGTTTTCGATGTTGCTATGACCAAAATACCAGACAGAAACAACTTTGGGGAGTAAGGTTTATTTATGCTTATTTTTAATTTTTATTTGTTTTGTTTTTTTGAGATAATTTCTCCCTGTAGCCTCAGTTGGTTTGGAACTCACTATGTAGACCAGTCTGGCTGTTATCTCACAGATCAGCCTGCCTCTGCCTCCAGAGTACTGGGATTAAAGGCATGTGCCCAGAAAAAGTTTACTTTGGCTTATGATTTCCGAGAGATTCCAGGTCATTCTATGAGGGATGGTAGATGGAGAGGCTCTGTCAGCAGTGGGAGTGTGAGGGGGTGGTTTATTCTACCAGGCATCAGACAGGAAGCCCAGAATACAGGCTGGACCAGGGACAGGTATAACTTCTAGAGGCTCGCTCCCAGTTCCCCACATCAGCCAACCAGGTCCCACAGCCTCCTAAATAGTGCCATGTAGTGGGGAACAAGTGCTCAAAACATGAGATTTTGGGGGTCACTTCAAGTCCGAATCACAGCAATGAACCGGACCATTCGTTTCCAGTCTGATTCCCAGGAACTCACTCTGCAACAGCTAGGGGAGAGTCTGAGCCCTGGTGGCTACTTGGTGACCAGAGGTGGCTTGTGCCTTGCCTGCCTGAGGCTGTCACAGTAGGATTAGTGGGAAATCTGGAGTATACAAGGACAAGCCTATAGGACATTTTTGGAAAGAGTGGAAATTTCCAACCTCAGAGCCCCAGGAGTGGTCATCCATGCTGCCGCAGTGGCCTCACGGTCCTGGGAGTGGTCATCCATGCTGCGTGTTTATGGGCTCTTCTGTAGTTCTCTGTCCACTCACCCATTGTTTGGAGTCATTCAGTCTTTAAAACTTTCTGTAAGCCATTTTAGCAGCAATGAGCTCAAGAACCCAACTCAAACATTTAATATGCTGCAAATTTCTGGTGCTCCAGAGAGATGGTGGCGATCATGGAGATTATGCCATTTTGTTGGCATTCACGCCCTCCCCCACCCACATGTGAGACACTGACATTGGGAAGGGCAGAACAGAGGCGCATCTATGAAGGTGTACATGAAAGTTCCCAGAAACAAACAAAAATCCTGCATCTTCAGCTGACCCTATGCAAGACTGATCAGCCAATTAGAACGACAGTGATTGTGGAGAGTTTGGAATGTTGTAGGTCCAGAGCTTGACTGCCATTTATTTCGGGACATCTTTAGCCCCCTAAGTAGCCATTCCTTGCCCACCTCTGTGTCTGACCTAGCATCCTGTGGCTAACAGATAAAAAGCTTTGAAATGTAAACAACACAATTTTAGCTTCCACCAGGTATCACTGAGATCTATCGCAGAATTCTTCCCACTTTGCTATAACTCGCCTACTGAATGTGCTTGCTAATGTATTTTTAAAGTGTATTGATTTATGACTTTCTTTGTTCTGTTACTTTGTTCATGAAATTGCTACCTCATTGGAGCACGGTATTTGGGGAGGCCTAAATCTATATTCCGGGGCCGTGGTCATTCATATTTGATTCTTTATTCCTTAGAGGTGAAAGCTGTTTCTTTTGCTGACTGAGGCTGTGGGATGATGGCCTGAGGATCATGTGTTATTGTGAACCATGAGCTCTCATTTCTACTGACAGTTCTGAGCATTCGTCTCCTGAGCATTTGTCCCCACCCTCAAACGTTCTCCTTACACACAAACCTCGGTCACCGGCCGTCTCTGGACTTTGGCCTCATTAGTCGAAAGGCTTCAGAGGCCGCATGAGGCCCCAGATTCATGCCCCTGTTACCCGATGCTCCAAAAGAAAGCCATCTGGTCACTGTACCAGCTCGTTCCTTCCCTCTACTGCTGGAATCAGCAAGGATTTAGAAGCTCCTGTTGCTGGTAAAACAGGGACGCTGTTGTAAACTCATTTGGAAGCTCAGCATGGGGACCAAATTACTTATTCTTGTAGTTACAGCAGAAAACACATTTTGGCAAAGCTCATGTCCCAGTAAGAACAATCTTCCTGAACTGGGTGTGGGGATGTGCTGGGGTTGCTGTGTCCATTCAGACAGCAATAATCTACTCGCCTAAATCAAAGCCATTGCTGTCAACATCTGCACCCAGAGCCTCTTGGAATCAACAGTTTTGTGATGCTAAATATTAAAAAAAAAACAACAAAACCTACTGTGCTTTTGAAATGCAACACTTTCTTTCATTTTTCCAATTTGCATCAGATTCTCTGAGCATTTGAGCCCCTGAATGATTACTTGGCAAGCCCACTCCAGTACCCTGCAAAGGCACTAAGCCCTTTGTAAACCAAACCTTTAAATTTTGGATGCAGTTGTATAAAAAACAGTTGGAAATCCTTAATTGAAGCCATCAATGAATAGAATCCACAAATGTCAGTTATTAGCATTTTTAGCAAATTGTAATTATGGGAAACAAAGCTCTCATGCCTGGACACCATTGCCATTTATCCAGAAAAGGCAAGTGAGGAGCTAACTGCACACGGCACATGGGGAAGTGAGGAGCTAACTGCATACGGCACATGGGGAAGTGAGGAGCTAACTGCACATGGCACATGGGGAAGTGAGAGAGGAGCTGCTGATCACAGGAGGACGCTCAGAGTACTTGTAGTTCTGATGTAGGCTTTGCATGTCTCTGTCTGTGGGAGGAGCCTTTAAACACAGCTCTTTGTGTCCACTTGTGGTGTGGTCTGGAAAGGGATCAGGTGCAAGGTCTGGAATTTTCCTGCATCTCTGCTTGGTAAAGTTGTCAAGGGCAATCATAAATAATGATGTGTTTGACACATTTTGTTGTGAAATAATATGTGTTTAAAGTATGTGCCTTGGGCTGGAGAGATGGATCAGCGGTTAAGGCTCATACTGTTTTTCCAGAGGACCCAAGTTCAATTCTCAGCAACCACGTTGGGCAGATCACAGCTCCCTATAACTCCAGCTCCTGGGGATCCAATGCCTCTAGCTTCTTAGGGCCCCTGCACTCACTACACATACCCCCCGTGTATATACATAATTAAAATTAAATCTTTTAAGAAAAATAATGTACCTTAAGGGACTGGGCGATGGCTCAGTTGTAAGCGCTACCTTGCAAGTACCCACATAGAAAGCCAGATATGGTGGCACTGGGGTGGTGGGGATGGGGAATCCCAGAGGTTCACTGGCCACCCAGCCTAACATGATGGGTAAGCCGCAGGTCTCAGCCTCAGACTCTGTCTCAAAAATAAAAAGGTGGCCAGTGCCTGAGGAGTGACACTTGAGGTTGACCTCTGACCTCCGTATGCCCTTGCACAACTGCACACAGGGATACATGAGCACCTTATATACACACACCTTGAATAGAGGCCACACTGTTCACTTCCTGCTGAACAGTTGTGTGGTGCAGGACAGAAGCCTGTCTGGAACTGCTGTCCATCACCGCTGTTCTCGCTGGCTAGGCAGGTCCTTCAGGAAAGAGAATTTCCAAGCCAGAGTAGAGTGTCTCTTTGAAGAGAGAATCATAAAATACCTTGATCACTGGTGTACGCAAGCTCATGAAAGACCAAAAACCATACTAAAATACATGATTCTGAACAGCACAGTGGACGCCGGGCCGAGACAGAGCCTGGAGGAGAAGGGTTGGCGTGTGTGTGCACAGGTGTGCAGTGGGTGTGTGAACTGTCAACCTGACAGACTCCCCTGGGGCATGGGCCACTGCGCGTTCCTGTGGGGGGTCAGCTTGACGATGGGAACTAATGTGGGAAGACCCATCTTAATTCTGGGCTGGGAACTCCCGACTATAAAATGGAGGAAGCAAGCCGAGCACTAGTTTGCTTCTATCCCTCTCTGCTTTGCGATTGTGGGTGTGATGTGGCCAGCTGTGTCACCCTCCTACCGTCCTGACTTCCCAAAGTGATGAACTGTACTGAACTGTGAGCTGAAACAAGCCATATCTCCATTAAGTTGCTTTCTTCAGATGTGGTAGTTTGAAGGCGGAATGTCCCCCAGAGGCTCAAGTCCTTGAACGCGTGGTCCTCTGTGGGTGGTGCTATCTGTGGAGGTCACAGACCCTTTAGGTGGTGCAGCCCGGCTGGAGGAAATATGTCACTGAGGGCGGCTTTGAGAGTTTGAGCCTGGTATCACCTCCTGTTCACTCTACCTTTGCTCCCTGGGTGTGGATGGAGATCTGCGCTCTCAGCTGCCTGCCTGGCGCTGCCTCCCTGCGTGCCACCTCCCTTGGAACCATAAGCCAAATAAACTCCTCTGTAAATCACTTTGGTTGTGGTTTTTTATTACAGTAGCAGTAAAAGAAACTCAGACACAAGTGCCAAGAATATTTTTAAATTTTTATTTTTTAATGTTCACATAGTCATTTAAAGGATTTAAAATTTTGCTTTAATAAACATAAGTTGTATTTTCATTTTTGTTAAAAATTTTAAAGTTTTATGTATTTATTTAAAAGATCATTTATTATTATTTTATGTGTATGGGTGTCTTGCCTGCATGAATGTGAGTATACCCATGTTGTGCAATGTCCATGGAGACCAGAAGACAGTGTTGAATCCCCTGGAACTGGAGTTACCAACAGTTGTTAGCTGCCATGTGGGTGCTGGGAACTGAATCTGGGTCCTCTACAAAAGTAGTCAGTGCTCTTAACTGCTGAGCCATCTCTCCAGCCCCCTTAAGATTTTATTTTTAATTTGTGTGTGTGTGTGTGTGTGTGTGTTCGTGAAGCCCATGGAAGCCAGAAGAGGGCATCAGTCCCCGGGAGCTGGAATTACAGGTGATTGTGAACTATTTAACACGGGTGCTGGGAACTGAATTCACTCTTCCTGTGAGCGCAGTCAGTACCCTTAACTGCTGAGCCATCTCTCCAGCCTCTTCAAAATTATTTCTAAGATAGTTCTTGAGGGGCCTGGAGAGATGGCTCAGCAGTTAAGAGCACTGGCTGCTCTTGTAGAAGACCTGGGTTTGAGACTCAGAACCCACATGGCAGCTAACAACCATCTGTAACTCCAGTTCCAGGGGATCCGACACTCTTTTCTGACCCCTGAGGGCATTGCATGACACAGGTGCACTTACACACATGCAGGCAATACACTCATACACATAAAATAAAAATAATAAATAAAAATTAAGAAAAAGATAGTACTTGAATAAGACTATTTCAGGCTCAACACCATCAGAAAACCAATTTACTGTCTGGTCAGTGCACATATATGTTATATGAATGTACATGTTCATGTAAATAATATACAGATGGAGTCAGTGACCCTGATCCCCAAGGTCCCACTTTTCCTCAGGGGATGGGTTCACTGCCGACGGCCATTAAGGAGCTGACATCCCTCTACTTTGTTGTTTTCGTTACTGTTATCAAATCTTTAGAAACACTATTGATAAAACTTTACTAATGTAGCCAAAGTCCTTCCTTTGATTACTGTCTCCCAATTTCTGTCATTTTAAGAATATTATTCTTCTTTGTTTTATATTTTCAAACTTTCCTTATATTTTTATTCTTCAATGTACACACTGTGTCTTGATCATGTCTACCCCCGATCCCTCCTTCCAACTCCCCTAGGCCTCTCCTAACACATCTCCTTCCCAACTCCATATCTTTTTTAAAAATAGCCATTGAATCTAATTAGTGCCTCCCACATCTGCTTGGGTGTGTGTCTATCCACTGGGGCCTGGTCATCCCATCAGTGGTCAGTCCCCTGACCCCCGAAAGTGATTCTCCCTTTCCCAACTGCTGTCAATTACCAATAGCTCCTCAGCTACGCGTGGGACTGCTGGACCCTCCCCTCTTGATGGAATTTTTAAAAAAATGTTTTATTATTTTTATTTTATATGTATTCATGTATTACCTGCACGTAGGTAAGTTCACCCTTGCTGCGCAACGCCTGTGAAGAAAGGGCACTGAATCCCCTGGAACTGGACTTACGAACAATTGTTAGCTGCATGTGGGTGCTGAGATTCGAACCTAGGTCTTCTGTAAGAACAATCAGTGTTCTTAGCTGCTGAGCCACCTCTCCCTCTCTCCAGTCCCCCATGCTGGAATTTTTAACTGGTTTGATCTTGTGCAGGTAACCACAGCATCTGTGAGCTCCTGATTACAGTAGTCATGTCATGACCAGAGGATCACATTCACAGCACTTCTCCCCATCCTCTGGCTCTTACACAGAACATATTTGCTTTGTCTTTTTACTTACATTGAACATATTTGGTACAACATTCATAAAATGTCTGTGCATCTGTGGGCAGAGCCCTGGCTACTCCCCTGGGCAGGAAGATGATCTTGCTCAGCCCCTGGCTTCTTTCCCTAACTCGCTCCATTCCCTCCCTGCTTGGAGATCCTGGTCACCAGGTTTCCATGGTGACCACTCCCTTGTGTGGCTCTTTTGCCGCAAGTGTTTGGGGTGTCCATGAGATGCCCACATGGAGCTCAGGTGGCTGTGGCTCCAGGTCCTCCAAACGTGGTGTCATCAGATCCTAGCGCTCTGGACTGAGACAGACTGTTGCTTTAACTTGAATTCATATTCTGTTTACTGATGCTGAATTTTTCCCCTGGATGCTCCTTGTTGGCTCTGATGTGTGTTTTCAAAACACGTGGTACCTCCCGTCCTTCCCCAGGACCCCCAGGGATAGCCCAGCTGCTCCTTATTTGTACCCAGCAGTTGGGGCCCCTCTTGTCCACTCCTTTCACTCTGCCCCCGAGGTTGCGGCCATGTGGCTCATGGTGCCCTGCGTGTCGCTTCTGACCCTCTGCCTGTGTGGCTGGTCTCAAGGCATGGTCCTCTGGATGCCCCCCACAATCCCTCGGGTAAAGTTAAGATGCCCTTCCTTCAGGAAGCTTTCTTTGACCCCACTTCCACGTCCCCCTGTAGCCTGAGTTCCTGTGCCACAGTGGGCAGCTCATCGTGGTGCTTCTACCCTGGAGTGTGCTCTTGGCTCTCTGGGGCAGGCTCACCAGTTTCCTCCCTAGCTGTCACTTGGAAGCGCCTCCCATTTCAACCTGACCTTGCAGCCCCATCAAGGCAAGTGTCTTAGGCTTTGCCTGACCACTGACCTTATAGTTAATCTAGCAGAAGGGACACAACCTGAGCCAAGGCCTTCTACCGTCCTGCTCAGGGACTCCAATCACTCCACCAAGGTCACTGTCAGCCCCCTGATTCTGGTGCTTTGCCAGCTCTCAGGGGCTGACTAGCTCAGGCTGTTCCTGCTGTGCCCAGAACCCACATCCTCTTGTTCAAGTTATCTCCTCATTCTGGCCTAGTGCCAAAGACACAGTGCATGCTCAGTGAACCAGCGCTTCGAGATGTTCAGACGCTCAGTGAACTTGGCAATTCAGACAGGAGGGGGGTGCACTCCCTCCTCCCACCTTCATCTGGAGCCAAGGGTCAGATCTCAGACTTGGGAGATCTGAACAGGGGAGGTGACCTTGATAGACCTTGAAGGATTCTACCAGCTGGGTCTGGAGGTAGAGAAGCACAGAGAGGGGGTTACATTACAGAGCCGGAGGTGGAGGAGGGGCAGGTATCATAGACACAAATGCTCGTCCCCACCAGTCTTTCCTCAGCAGCCAGGGAAGGTGCTTGAGCTTTCCATAAAGGCACTTTGCGGGCAGAGAGGGAACATGAGATGGCCAGCTCCCTGTCCCCTCACCTCTATGCTGTACCCCCTGTGGATATTGGTGTGAGGTTGAAGATATGTCACCCATGTGCCCCAACCCCAAGCTCTATACCCTGCCTCTGAAGAGGGCAAACTCAGACCTGAATCCTGGAGACCAGGAGGGGACGCTTTGTATCAAGCCCCCTCTGTCACAGCTCACAACCTATTGAAGAATTCTCAGAAGGCTCATCTCCATCTGCATCACAAATGGTGCCGTCCTTTAGGGGCCGGGTCCAGCAGACGCCAGCGCAAAGTGCGATGTCACATGCCGTGCATACAGCAAGCTGTCAGAGCCGAGGGAGGGCAGTGTGAGCTTACAGCTCTGAGCCAGTCCAGATACCACCAAGTTCTTTCTGGAAGTTCCTATACTTCCCTGGCCCTGTGTTCCCAGCATCTACATGTACACTGTATGCTTACAGCCCACCAGAGCTAGTTGGAACACAACACCCAAGTCCATCCCCTTTCTGGAAACTTTCCCACGTTCAAACGTTTGGTGAGAGATTTGAAGATCTGGGGTGTGAAGGAGAGCTGTGGCATCTCATGCTGTCCCGGCAGCCTTTCCTTCCTTCTGGTGCAACTTGGAAATAGTTCCCCTTGTCTTGAGCAGAGTGGTTCTGCCCTTTCTTAGAGCACCTGTGTGTGTGTGTGTGTGTGTGTGTGTGTGTGTGTGTGGTGTGTTGCACTGGGATGGATATACAATGTGTTCAGTACAGAAGACTGATGTGTTAGTTTCCCATGTCTGCTATAAAAACTTAAGCACAAGCTTAGTGGCTTAAAGCAATACAGATTTGTTATCCTTTGGTCCTGGAGGTCAGAGCCTTGAAGTGGGTCTCTGAGGACAGCTTTCTTTTGGGGGCTCTGGGGAAGCATTTCCTTGCCCATTCCATCTTTTAGAGACCACTTTATGTCTTGGCTCAAGGCCATTCCATCTTTAAAGCAAGGTGAACAGCATGCTCCCTCCTGGCCTCCTGTCTCCTACAAGGCTCCTACAGCAGCCTGGGGCCCACTGGGATAGTCTAAGGAGTGAGCCGCCAGCACATCTGAAGACGTCCTTGCATCTTCCAAGTCTCCTTTATCTCACAGTGTGACTCACTCACAACTCTGGGGGCCCTGGATGCAGACACCTTTGGGGGGCCGCCATTCAGGCCACCATGGTCATGGTCAGAAATGTTTGGAAGCCAGTGGCTTGGTGAGCCTGACTGTTCTCTTGCAGGCAGAGCGTCTGTGGTCTCAAATGTGACTAGAACCAACAGGACTGGCCAGCAGACCCTAGAGTTTGCATCTGTTCTCCCTCTCCCTGTCCAAGTTCATTTAACATAACCCAGACCTGCTGAGTTCAGCTGTCAACCCAGCCTTGAACCTAGGACTCTCAGAGCTCCAAGCAGCCCCCAGGCCCCAAGCAGGTTATTTAAAGGCAGTTTCTCCCCTACCCCCTGTTTTTGTGTTGCTTTGTCCTTTGTCGTGATGGAGGAGAGATTGCACTATGGCAGTATTTTAGAACCAATTGTGTCAAAGGCCCTTCCAGTCCCAGATGGGAACATCGCTCCTCACGGTGACACTTAGCTAAGTGGGGGACTGGGTGTCAGGGCTGGGCTCCCTTGTCTCCAGGCTTTGGCACATTGGGGGTTCACTGGGTGTCTGCTAAGTCATGGAACAACCCGTTTCCACTTTTAATTTAATTATTGATTGTTTCTGCCTTGATAGGAGAAAAGTGTCCAAGAAATGCAATTACCAACTGGTTCCTGAGGCTTCGATTGTTTAATGATGTCTCCAACAGCACCATGAATCTGTCCTGCTTTTAATTAAACGGGACTGCTAAGGAGGGATCAGGCTGGCCGTCCCGCTGCCAGCCTTGTTACCTGGGGAGAACATTCCTTCGTTACCTGGCTGTAGGCTGTGGGATTCATCTTGGAACTGAGATCCTGATGAGACAAATCGGCCTAATGGGCTCTGTCCTTTGGAATAAAGTCACTTGTAACACCCTTTGTGTGTAACACCACAAATACGGATTTCTTGCAGGGTGTGGTGGTGCACGCCTGTAGTCCCAGCACTTGAGAGGCAGAGGCAGGCAGATCTCTGTGAGTTCAAGGCCAGCCTGGTCTACATAGTGAGTTCCAGGCTAGCTGGGGCTATAGAGAGACCCTGTCTCAAAAAGACTTAAAAACAAAACAAAACAAAACAAAAACCCCACAAATATGTAGTTCTTGTCTCCCCCAGCACTCAGGAGCAAAGGCTCCCACTGGGAGGCAGGCAGGAACAGGACCAGGCTGGGGCAAAGGCCATGGTGCAGGGTCACCTAGCAGCAGGCCCTGGAGGACACAGTGGTCCTCCACCACTGTTTCTTCGTCTGTACCAGGAGGATGACCCGCCGGGCTGCAGGCTCTTGGCTGCTGACAGTTCCCCACTGCAGCCTCTTCTTCTGGAGTTTGGGAAGGTAATGCAGTGTGTCACAACTCCTAGCTTCCCTGTGGGGCCCAGAGGAAATACTCCCTGGTCAAATTTCTTTCAGAAGCAAAGTGTGACTATTGAAACTGAGGACCATCAGGACAGATTTGGTTGCCCAGTGGCTTATGAAAAATCTTTTTGACTTTGGATTTTGAAATTTAAAAAAAAATTATGTACTTAGAAGTTGGAGTAAGGAGGCCAGCCTGAGCTACATAGTGAGTTCTAGGACAGACCGGGCTATGGAATCAGATGTTGTCTCAAAACAATAAAAATATTGTTATTAGTGTGTGGTGTTGGTAATCGAACACCAACATCAACCCAACATTGCTGTTGAACCCAGTCTGATATCGTCTCAAATGTGTCATTTGTTTGTGGTGAGAAAATTTAATGTTATAATTTAAAAAATTATGTGTATGTGTATGTCTCTGTGTCATGTGTGTGTCTGTGCATGGGTTTGTGCACATGAGTGCAGGGGCCTGCAGAAATCAAAGGCATGGGGTCTTCCAGAAGTTGGAGTTACAGGCAGTTGTTTATTATTTTTATTTTATATGTATACGTATATTGCCTGCATGTATGTAAGTGTACCCGTGTCCTGCAATGCCCATGGAGGTCAGAAGAGGGCATCAGATCCCCTGGAATTGGAGTAACAGACACTTGTTAGCCGCCAAGTGGATGCTGGGAACTGAACCTGGGTCCTCTGCAAGTGAGGTCAGTGCTCTTAACAGCTGAGCCATCTCTATAGCCCTTAAAATTTTTTTCTTTTACATTATTGCGGTGAGAAAACTTAAAGTTCTATTCTCTTTTTAAAAAGCTACCCTGAAGTATGTAATAAATTGCCACTAACTGTGGTCACCACTCTGTGTTCTAGAAACGAGAATGTCACTCTGTCCAGCTGTGAGTTTGTCCCATTAGCTAACCTCTCCGTCTTTGCACATCTCCCCTCCTGGCCTCTGGGACCCAGTAGTATGTGTTCTCCATCTCTGGGACCAACTTCTGTAGCTCCTACAAATGAATGAGAACACACGGTATTTGTCTTTCAGTGTCTGGCTTGTTTTATTAACATAGCATTTCCAACCACACTGTTGTAAACAACAGGATTTCCTTGGTTTTATGACAAAATGCTAGTCCATTGTGTACAGGTGCCATGTCTCCTTCATCTGTTCACCTATTGATTGATGTTTCGGTTGAACCATATCTTGAATATTAAGAATAGTGTAAGCTGGGTGTGGTGACTCCTGTTAGTCATCTCATCCCAGCACTTGGATTTAGAGGTAAGGAGGGTCAGGAGCTCAAAGTCATCCTTGGCTACGTAGTGAGTTTGAGGGCAGCCTAGACTACATGAGACTCTGTCTCAAAATACAAAACAGATCAGAACACTGAGTAGGACTTAGGGGTGTTGGAAGGATGTAATGACCTCATAGCTAAACTTGCATGGTTTTGTGAGGCTTAACTGTTAAACACAGTGTTACTGTGAGAGCCTATGCCTAGGTGGCATCTGCCATAGGCTGGGTGATGTGCCGGCCCCATGTGAGAATCTGTGCTGTCAGAGAGAGTAGAAATTGCTCAAATTGATAGAGCTTTTGTTTTTGATGGATAATATCAGTTTCTGTTAAAGCTAAGCATATATGTATATTTTGGGGCTCCCCAGTCCCACTTCCAGAACTTGCCTGCCCAGGATCAGTGGCTGTCATTGCTCGGCCATGTGTTCTTACAACCTTAATATAAGTCAGAATAACAGTGTTGTTTGTAACCCCAGAACACTGGAAGCCGCTGATGTGTTTGTTGATGGGGAAATGAGTCCCCATACAAAGTCGCATTCGTCCTGTGGTGCATTGCACTGAGGCGAAGGAGAAAACGGTAGATTAACATATTTTTTATATTTTATTTATTTTTTCATTTTAGGCGTATGAGTGTATTGCCTGCATGTAAGTGCACCCATGTTGTGCAGTGCCCGCTGAGGTCAGAAGAGGCCAAAAGGTCCCCTGGAACTGGAGTTACAGAGGGTTGGCCACCACGGGGGTGTTGGGAACTGAACCTCGGTTCTCTACCAGAGCAGCCAGGGCCCTTAACTGCCGAGCCATCTCTCCAGCCCCAGGAAAAGGTAAACTAACACCGTAATGACATGGCAGGCACCCAGAATTCCCGTCTGTGGGGCGAGGGTCCCGTCTCCCCTTTGGGTCACTTGGAAGAGCAGATGAACGATTAGAGCCTTAGACACGGTGACTGAAGGAAGAAGACGGCCGACCGATAGATACGGGCTTCTTAGGGGTAGAGAGAGGCGAGCCCACGTGAAACCTCGTTCTTGTGCTGGGTTCTCTCTGAGGCCCGGCCGTTCGCTGTCGCAGAGTTGTCTGGAAGGCAGACAGGGCCAGACAAAGCATTACGGCTCAGGAGTGAGACCCGGCTCAGCCTCCGGCTCTGTAGGGTCTTCAATAAGCTGCTCGCCACCCCAGCTCCTGCTCCGTGTCTGTCAGACGGTTTAAAAGTTCTGTGGCAGTAACAGGCATCCCTAAGTCCTTGCTCATGTGACACACGCATCACGCGTGGTCGTGGCTCTTCATTCTGGGGCCTGGGGTGAGGAGCAGCCTTGCTGGGGTGCCCTGCTGGCACCAGGCAGGGGAGGAAAGGAAAGAACGTCAGGCCGCTCTTAACACACCGGCGCCCGCACCCCATGGTCAAGGGAGTCAGTCACTCGAAGAAGCCCAGGGGCAGGGAATTTACCCCACCTGGGAGGAGCCAGTGGGGAAGGTGGGACACCGCACACTACCACACAGCACCGCACACACCACACAGCACAGCACACAGCACCGCACACAGCACCACACTGCACACAGCACTGCACACAGCACCACAACACACAACACACCACACAGCACCGCACACAGCACCACACTGCACACAGCACACAGCACCACACTGCACACAGCACCGCACACAGCACCACACTGCACACAGCACACAGCACCACACCGCACACAACACACAGCACTGCACATACCACACAGCACCTCACACGCCACACAGCACAGCACACAGCACCGTGCACAGCACCACAACACACAACACACCACACAGCACTGCACACAGCACCACACTGCACACAGCACACAGCACCACACACAGCACCACACCGCACACAACACACAGCACTGCACACACCACACAGCACCTCACACACCACACAGCACCTCACACACCACACAGCACCGCACACACCACCACATAGCACTGCACATACCACACAGCACCTCACACACCACACAGCACCGCACACACCACCACATAGCACTGCACATACCACACAGCACCTCACACGCCACACAGCACCGCACACCACACACCACACACACCACACCAAACACACCACACTACACACACCACACCACAGCACACCACACACCACACACCACACATACCACACACACCACACACAGCACACCACACACCACACCACAGCACACCACACACCACACACACCACACACACCACACCACAGCGCACCACACCACGGCCACAAAGCCCCTTTCTTAGCAGCTGTGGGAGCACTGTGGTCCCTGCCTGGCCTGCAGACCCTGGTGGATGTGCGTGTCCCTTCTCTCCTCCCCTCCTTCTTCCTGTCTTTCCTGCCTTTGAGGCCGATGCCAACTCCTGCCAGATCCACGGATTTCAGATCGATGAGGACAAGACACAACTCTGCAGCTGCTTTGGTCTTGGTCTTAGTGAGGACGCCAAGACCTCCAGCTAGTGCTGCTTGATTCTCATGATGTGGGGAGAGTAACGGACTAGTCATTTGACTCTGGGCTGGGAGTTCAGGGGTGTCCGAGAGACAGTGGGGGTCGTGGGGCTCTGCTGCAGCTGAGGCCGGCCAGGGGACTGGGCTCGATAGTTATTCCTTCCCTACATACCTGGTGGCTCAAGGCCATCACTAGGTGGTCGTGACAGAGCAGCAGGAGGGTCTGAGTCAGAACAGAGCCGGGAGCAGAGAGGAGGGGTCATGAGCCAAGTCATGCCAGTGGCCCCAGGAACTGGAGAGGGCGTGGAATGGGACAGAGCCTCCTTAGAGCTTCCGGGAGAAATACTGACCACTCACCTCAGACTTCCAACCCTCAGAGTTGTAGTTTAACTTTTCTTTTTATTTATTATTTTAGAAATCTTTTATTTATTATTTTTAGTTTATGTGTATGAGTGTTTTGCCTGCATGTATGTGAGTGCACTGCATCCATGAACTGCTCTGCAGAAGCCAGAAGAAGGTGTAGGATCCCCTGGAACTGGAGTTACAGTTGGTTGTTAGCAGCCATGTGGATTCTGGGAACTGAACCTGGGTCCTCTAGGAGAACAGCAAGTGTTCTTAACTACTGAGCCATCTCTCTCCAGCCCCTTATTTATTTTTAATTTTTTGATTCATTTATTTTTATTTTATGTGTATGAATGTTATGCTTGCATGTGTGTAAGTGCACCTGTGTCATGCAGTGCCTGTGGAGGTCAAAAGAGGGTGTCAGATTCCCTGGAACTGGAGTTATAGACCGTTGTTAGCCGCCATGTGGGTGCTGGGATTCGAACCTGGGTCCTCTGGAAGAGCAACAAGTGCTCTTAACTGCTGACTGATTTCTCTAGCCCAACCTTTCTGTATCTTAAAGCCTCTGGGGTGGGGGTGCTTTGGTACAGTGCTCATAGGACATGAATCCAGGTCAGTCAGTGCCTGCTCCAGGTGAGCTGCTCTGTGTTAACTGGAGCCCCCATCACCATGACAAACACACAGGGATTCAACTTAAGGGAAGACTTATCTGACGCACAATTTCAGGGTTTTCAGCCTGTGGTTGTTGGCTTTGTTGCTTCTGTCTGCAGAAGGAGACAGAGCACCACAGCGGGGCCACACGGCAGATCAGAGTGGCTCACCGGCAAATGGGCAGGAGGCAGAGGAGCACTGACAGGTGTGGTATGACCGGTGGCTCACCTCCTCCAAGAAGGCCCCACCTCCTAAGTCTCTGCCATCCCCCATAATGCCACCATGCAAGGCTCTATTACCCTGGACACAGGAGCCTCTGGGGTGGGGCCTCAGACAGGCAGGAGCCGTGCCCCCCCCACCTCTCAGGGGAATAGGCTACTTATTCGTAGCTGGGCTGCTGCAGGCAGTTAGGAGACATGGCCCTGTGGGGTCTCAGGATCCTGAGCTTCACAGTCCTGAGGCTGACCCTGCTGGCAGATAGCGGGTCCACCTGGCTGGGGCCAGTGCCCCTGGATGGGGCCTCAACCTATAAGGGCCAAAGCGTCTTCCCTTGTCCTAGTGCTTTCTGTGGCTGGCTGCCGCCTCCTGCCTTGCTTTGTCTGAAGTCCCAGCGCCTCCCCTCTGGAGTCAGCTCTGCGCTTTCCTGTAGGAGGCAGAGGTGTGGCTCCCTCTCAGGATGACATCCGCCCCTGGTTGAAGCCCCAGCTCCTGCCCTCGCTGTGTGCTGGGTGCTATGCTCTTGGGGCTTTTCCTCCACTGTGGGCACTGTGCTCTGCACACCTTTCCTCCTGGTCCTCACTCACTGATGTACTGGTGTCCCAGGGGGTTCTGTCCTCCTCAGTGACAAAGCTCTGTCTTCGAAGCTGACCTTCCTATCTTCCGCATGAAGCAGATGGTTCATGCACACAGGCCGGGGATCCCCCTCTGCTTTCTTTAGGGTTGAAACCCATTTGTCCTCGAGAGCAGATATCACAGACTCTGGGACGCCCTGGATGGCTGCCGCTGCCTGGCCAGGGTTGCCCTGCCTGAGGGTCCAAGTCCCCCTTCCCTTCTGTGTTGCCATGATTCTGTTCTTGCTTCCTTGTCTCCAGAAAATGGGGGTGCAGACTAGGCCACTGGGGGTGTCTAGCAGGTAATTTGTCCTTCATCTGACAAGTGCCTAGGGAGCTGCTGATTTGTGCCTGGGACTGAGAAGATCTGAGCAGGGTACCACCCGTAGCCCTTCCTTCCTGACGGAGAAGGCGCCGCCGTCGGCCTGCAGGAGCTGGGCCTCTCCTGCTGTGTGGCCGATACTGTGCAAATACAGATATAATTTCTGTCTTGTCATCGTGTCTGCTTGTAAAAAGACTTCCATTCTGATCTGTTTCCACTAGAAACAGATTTAAGATAAAATTAATCTGCCGGCTCAGAGTCTGAGTGACTTGAGGTTTAACTGATGCCATTAAATTGAAGGTGGCAAGTGGGGATTGCTGTGTGTCCCAGGGGTGGCCACATTCCCTGTCATCTCCACTCTGCTCCAGGATGGGGGGGGGGCAAAAAATATAGTATTTTAAGTAAGTTATTTTTGTGTTGGTCTGAATTCGTGTGGCTAAAGATTGCTATGAATTCAGCCCAACACAAAATTGTAACTTACTTAAAAAAAACCTAGAGATTGTGTGTGTGTGTGTGTGTGTGTGTGTGTGTGTGTGTGTGTTTCCTGTGACTTGACTGGGCAGTTTAAGAGTGTGAACTTTGTAGATGATAATATCATGTCATGAAGTCAAAAGGTTGAACTTGCCTGATAGACTTTCATAGGCTGCGGAGAAACCAGACAAGTCTGACTCCCTCTTCTCCAGCTTTGCGAAGCCAGAGCCTTAAGGGAGCCCCAGCTTTAGTTCCCTGGTGGGGTGATAAAACTACTGTAACCCAGAGGGGTTCAGTGCCGGCAAGAGCTTCAAACAGTGGCCGAGCCAGCTGTGTAGATGGCCATGCACAGGGCAGGAGAGGAAGGACGGGGGCCTGCAGGCAGGTTCTAGCAGGCCAAAGCCACTGTAGGCCTCAGTGTCCCCAGGGCCAGAGATGGTGGGGTGAGGTGACTGTGAAACTTTACAGTCCCTCTTTCCTGGCACCCATGGTTTGTGGCACCCATGCAAGAGTTGGGACAGAGTCTGACTTGTTTCAATGGGGCTCTAGAGTGAGCAGAAAAGACCCTGTCCCCTCTTCCAGTGAGGAGCCCAAAGGATGGAGGGAGTCGTTGAGCAGGGCTGACGGATGACAGCAGCTGCTCCTGGCCAGATCCAGCCCAGTGGAGACTACACAGCTTCAGCAGTCCTGACTGCGAGCCTGTGCTGGCTAAGGACCTTTGTCACCTTTACCTGGACACTCAGACCTCACCTCAGGGTTTAGGACTGTAAGCAGATCATGCTCAGCCCTGTTGGGTAGGTGGAGGGTGGCAGAGGTAGCTGGGGAGCCACGTGGACATGCTTTTCTAACTGCTGAGCTTGCACATGCCTGTCTGGTCTTCAGGTCCCAGGGTTGTGAGACAGGCTCAGCGGGAGTTCACGAGGAGGGTTTTGGACTGGGCTTTTGGAGTGGAGGTGAACATGGTCTTTGGTACAGTGCCAGAGACTCTGCCTACACCATCCTGATGGAGGCGCTGGTTTTCTTAGGCAGAGAAACCCCCGTGCCCTTAGGGTGGCATTTCACCCTGATTAGACCCACCTGACATTTTCAGTCTTTGAAAAATTTCCAAGCTCCCAGGTCCCTGCTACCCAGTGTGCCTTTATTTATAATGATCTTTCCTCGTTTGGATGTGCGGTGTGTGTACACGTGTACGTGTGTTCCCATCTGTGTGTGCACGTGTGTGGAGACCAAGGCTGATGGCAGAGTCTTCCTCAATTGATTTCCACCTTACTCACTGAGGTAGTGTTTTCTGCTTGAGCCCAGAGTTTGCTGATATTGCTAGTCTGGCTTGCTCTGGAGAGCCTGTCTCTGACCCCTGAGCTCTGGGATTGCAGGTGAGGGGCTAGGCCCATCTGGCAGTTACGTGGGTCCTGGGAATCTGAACTCCATTCCTCACACTTGTGCAGCAAGTACTGTATTTGCTGAGCCCAGGCCCTCATCTCCATTAGGGAGTCCTTGCAGCAACAGCATCCAGCCTCCTAAGCCTTGCCTGCTGTGGGGTTCCTCCCATGCAGGTAATACTGCACAGGTCATAACTCTGGTGTTCCTGTGGTCAGGGACCCCAGCCATTCACCAAAGCAGCCTGGGTTCACTGTCATAGATGCCCTAGACAGCTTACTGCCTTCCAGAACAGAAGCCCCTTCTTGGTACCCAGGATTCTCAGCCTTACAGCTCACATAGGGCTGATTCCATACCCTGCTGCAGCTTCTGGGTGGGCGTGAGACCCAGCGCTGGCCACGGAGTCCATGGCCATTGACTCAGAGGCAAGCACATGACTCCTGGAAAGCCGACCAGAGTCTGCAGCAATTGGCTCAGAGGAGAATACATGACTCTAGGTCAGAGTCTGCCCTGGAAATTTTTGCTGCAATAAGAGACTTAAAAATTTTATGGATGCTTCTGAGGCACTGGGTGAAGTGCACACCCTTGTTAGCTCAAGTCCCTCTGAGTGCTGTATCCAGTCATGACTCTACCTTGGTGATGGGTGAGAAACTCAGAGAGGCAACGGCTCTCTGGAGATGGCCCAGAAAATATTCTCAAGGCTGGGATATGATTTCAATCTGTCTGCCTCTGTGTGGCTTTCAGCTACACTTATTAAGGGACACTTCATTCCAGGGTGATGACACATCAGTGTCCACGTGGGAAAGGTTGGTGACATGCATAGAATAAGTGTTTCAGTAGCCGCATCTGGAATCTTTTTTAAAAAATATTATTTTTATGTGTATGAGTGTATTGCCTTCGTGTATGTAAGTGCACCCATGTTGTGCAATGCCCATGGAGGTCAGAAGAGGGTGTGGATCCCCTGGAACTGGAGTTACAGATGGTTGTTAGCCATCATGTGGGTGCTGGGAACTGAACCCAGGTCCTCTGCAGGAGCAGCCAGTGCTCTTACCCTCCGAGCATCTCCCCAGCCCCAGCTCCCGTCTTAACCGCCGAGCATCTCCCCAGCCCCGCATCTGAAATCTTGAAGACTCCCCAGGTCATTTCTACTCATCCTAAAAGTCACATCTCGGTCCTCCACACTGTCTCTTCATCTCACTGTAATTTGTGATAGTGAGAAATTAGAACCCGTCTAAATGCTTTGTAATGAGGAAATGATTAAGTAAATTATGCAGCCAAAGATGCTTACAATGAGTTTGTAACAACACAGAAGGAATGCCTAGCATATTAAGCGAGAAAAATAAGGTGGGAATTATCTTTGGAGACTGATCTCAATCATGGAAAATTACAGACGGAAAGACAGACGTATTTTTAAAAAGGCTGCAATACGTGATCTTCAATGCTTCTCTCTGGGGTGTGAGATAGATACTCGGTTTCTAATCTTTATTTCCAAATTTTCCAAACTGGGAAAGCACTGTATTTAGGATCAATAGAAAATAAAACACATTATGAACAATTCTGCTAGGGGAAATGTCAACAGGATCATCATTCCTAGTAAACTGGTAACAGTCAAGCCAGAGACAGAAGACCAGCAGCAGGCTGCAGAGCAGGCTGGAGTGTGTGTGTGTGTGTTCCTGTCTCCATGCATGACCTCATCCGGCACGCATGACCTCCCTGACCCCAAAACAAGGCCAGTCCTTCTCTGAACCTGTACTTGTGTTTTGTTCAAAAGAATGAATGAACAACCATGAGAAATGTGTAAAACAGAAAGGGGGAACTCTTAAAGGGAACTCCACACAGCCTCCTCTCCTGTGGGAGACAATGTTCAGGAACCTTCGAGCCCCCTGTATTCCCTTTCCTAATGCTAACAATTAATTAATTAATTAACTTTTATGTGTATAAGTGTTCTGCCTATAATACATATATTTGTGTGTTGTGTGATGCCCATGGAGGTCAGAAGAGGGCGTCAGATCCCCTGGACCTGGAGTTACAGACAGTTGTTAGCTGCCATGTGGGTGCTGGGAATTGAACCTGGATCCTCTGCAAGAGCAGCCAGTGCCCCTAACCACTAAGCCATCTCTCTAGCCCCCTTTCGTAATTCTATCGCCCGCCGTCCCTCCCTCCCTCCCTCTCTCCTTCCCACTTATGTCAACACAGACCCACCAACAATACCTTTAAATATTGAATTATAATTCATTATATTCACTTGAATATACTCACTCCCCTCCTGCCTTGACAACTATACCTTTGCAGTAATAACGTGGAAAAAAAAGGATAAAATTACAGGGTTTTTTGGAGATCTGAAAGCTGCCAAAATACCCAAGAAAACCAAATTTAATTATTATTGCGTATGCCTGGGTGGTCTGTTGACAGACCAACAGTGCTTGAGTGAGTAATAAGGCAAAATCATGAATAATTTATAAATTATTGTATATTTATTGTATCAAAGGCATTTTTTCTTGCCTGAATTCCAGTGATATCCCTGATTATAATTAAAATTTTCATATTCTTGCCTTTTATAGGCAGCAGCGGCACACCCCACACCCCTTCCTGACTCACTGTGGCTCTGAGAAAATTTCCAAAGCTAAGTGTGCTTGGAGATGACAGCGGCTGTGGCTGTCAGTAAAATTCTTAGACGACTAAATTGATTGGAAAATGAACCAAATTTCTTTGAAATTTACTCAAAATGTTTAATCATTGTCATAAGGTTGCATGTTTTATGTGATCATTACTGCAGAAAAAAATAATAAAATGTTCAAACTTCTTACATAGTTGTATTTTCATGGGAGAAACTGAGGCATCTAGAGTAACACAGAGCAAGGTTTCACTCAAGCGATGTTTAAGTCTAATTCTTGGTGTGCATATGTACGTGTTGTGTGTGTATTCAGGTGTGTGCAGGCACACGAGTGTGGGGTCAGAGGACGACTTCAGGGTGTTGTTTCTCAGGCACTGTTCATGCCATTTTGTTGTTTGTGTTTTTGTTTTTGTGTTTTGTTTTGTTTTGAGACAGGGTCTCCCCATAGCTCCAGCTGGCCTGAAACTAGCTATGTAGATCAGGCTGGCCTGGATCTCACAGAGATCTGCCTGCCTCTGCCTCCCCAGTGCTGGGATTAAAGGTGTGAGTCACCACGCCCAGCTCATCTTGTTTTATTGAGACAGAATCTCTCAGCAAAAAACTTACCAAGTAGTCCAGGCTGGCCGTCCAGTGAGCCTCAGGGATCTGCCTGTCTCCACCTCCCCAGTGCTTAAGTGTGCACCAGGGTGCCTGGCTTTCTTTGAAACGTAGATTCTGGGGTTTTAGCTCAGGTGCCCAGCTTGTGAGGCAAGTGCGTTACTGACTGAGCTCTCTCCCCAGCCCCAAGTTACTCTAATTCTACACCCACAAGCATCCTGAAAAGTCCCCAGCACTGAGGTATTTCTCACACCCATGTGCAGCTGTCACCTGCTCCCCCAGCTCTGAGCAGGTTCCATCGTGGCCACTGGAGAGGAGGCCAAGTCGACTGAAGGCACCTGGTTGGAAGGGAGATGCAGAATGGCTTGGACTTCTCTCTCACCCCAGGGCATCCTTCTCTCAACCCATCTGCCTCCAGAGCCGGTTGTACACGTGGTGGGATGCTGCAAAGTTGACCTCCCTAGCCACAGTCTGCTGATTTCCAGATGGGAGCCGCCTCAGGGTGTGGAGGGTAATTACTGTAGCTCAAACTCTGGAGTCCCCTCCGTCTGTCTTTGGTCCTGGGCCCACTCTCCCTTCACACCAAGTGTCTGGGCATGTCTATCCATGCAGGTCGGCCCTTCTTTCTTGGATGCCAGCAGTGTCTGGGATCGATCTCTCAGTTGACCAGCAGGGCGACCGGCTGGCCCACCAGGCTCCTTGCTGCCCAACTCTGGACCCCAGTGGCAATGAGAAGGGATCGGCCTGTGGCCTCAACAGACCCGATTCCATACCAGGGCCTCTCCACCTGCTCACACACCAGCACCCCTGGAGGACCCCGGGGGGGTCCATCTGCAGTGGTTTATAGTGCAAACTTTGTGGTAGAGGATCCTTGGACCCTGCCAGCCACAGAAACTTCTAGATGCCTGACACTGTGGCTCCACGGGGTCTTAGGCAGCAGCTCACGCCTTTGTATCAGCCCAGGCCCACAGCTATGGGCCCCCACACCATGCATTAACAGCCCCCTCTGTCATGTGTGTCTGTGATGTGTGTTTGTATGTCTGTGTGTACATACATGTTTGTGTGTGTGGTGTGTTGTTGCTGTTAGGCCGGTCCTCTCTCCCACCGTGGGAGCAGGGGATGAGTAGGCGCGGAGTCAGTGTCACAGCCTCTGGGAAACCCGTCATTGGCACAGGGAGTACTGTATTGTGACTTTTAACTGCTGTCAGGGCGTTGGTCAATGACTGTGGGGAACATCTTAGGCCTCATGAATTTTTGCAAGTTAGGTCTTGATGACTATCGGTGGGGGTCTTGTCTCTGGATCGTGAAGTGCCATGAGGACCTCGGCGGTTATTTTATTAGCATTTCTCTGTCTGTGCATATACTGAGAAGACACTTAAACAAGAGGGTTAGTACAATGGCAATTCCACCTAGGAGGAGCCAGGCGACCAACCATGAAGGGTCAGAGAGTCTTTGTAGATTTTCCCAAATTTGTGTAAGGAACGTGGTGTCAAGGTTTAGTGGAGCTATTTGTGTATAATTTAAGGCAGTTATTTCCTGGGTTATTTGTAATGTCAGATTAAGAAATCTCTGTGACCAGGTACCCTTCAGGATATTTGCTAGCTCTTGTCTGGCCTTGGTAATATTTTTAATCTGATATGGGGTAAGGCATATCTGGGGGTATCGTGGGTCACATTGGTGACCCCTATGCTTTTGAAGATCTCTATTTCCTCTGCAAGGAGGTCTATTTGTTGTTGTAGATTTTGGATAGCAGCATAAAAATGTGCATTTATAAGGGTCTGTGTGTGCAGGACCTTAGCAGAATGGACAACTGTATTATTTAAGGCAGTGGCAGTTTGAGCAGTTTGAGTAATTGCCACCTCTGCGGCTGCCCCTGCCACCACAGAGGTGGCGACCACAATCGCAATGGCCGCTGATATTCCAAAATCGCTTTTAAATCTAGTCTGTTGTACTATCTGTACTGCATAGAAATGAGAGGCATTAGTGACCGGTACCAATAATAGGCTGGGGAGGTGCATTACCATTGCTCTGTGCGATTGATTTTTGCTGCAGCAGGAGGAGAGCTTGCAACCTTTGTCACTTGTGAAAATGAGTAGGTCATCTGAGGAATTTGTTAAAGGAAGAAGGGAAGTCTAACGCAGGTTTCCCTAGGGGGAAATGTAAGCATTCTTTTGCGTGTGATATTGACATACTGTTTCCATGAGTTATTAGCAGAAAATGTGCCATTGAAGACTTGGCCTCCTGCTATAAACAATAAAGTCTTAATATCCATTCAGGCTGAGGGGCTGCACAGTGGCCAGTCTCCCAACATGGGCCTGAGCATTTGTTTTGGGTCTCTGTGGGCATAATATGATGACTGGATGGTAGGTACTATTGCCCCAAGGCGGTTTATTCCAGCACCAGATTTTGTCCTTTCCCAAGATATGGTAAGGCTGAGAGACTGCCTGGCAGAGTCTCCAGGGTATGACATCTAATATCCGAGGAGTAACTCTGTGGGGTGGGAATCCAAGGCCTCTGTGCCCCATCCAGACCTAAATTGACAGTGAAGGTATAGCTAGTTGGGGGAGCGGGTCCAGGGAGAGTGGGTGTGCAAGCCGGAGGAAGGAGAGGGAAAAGAGATATATCCCGAAGTGGTTCAGATGCAGGAGGGTTTGTAGGTGGTGGTGCAGCTTGCCTAATTTCGCCCCAAGGGTATATGGGGGGTGTCTCTGCCAGGGGGGGCTGTAGGATCAGGTGTCTGTCTGGGGGGTTTTACTGGAATGCTGGTAGGGTCTGAGTCTGTTTCAGGGGTGTCCAGGTCTTCCAGGATTGTCGGGGAGGATTGGATGGAGAGAGTGTGCGTTCTTTGCTCTTGGCAGTGTTTATTAAAGGAATTAAGAATATCCTTCACGGAACTGGATTTGATGCTGCTAAGGATGCCGAGCAATATGGGTATAAAGGGAGCTGGGGGGGTGGATGGGAATCTGCCCTCCTGTACCTCCCGTTTTCTTGAAAGGAAGAGGACTCTCATCCACATATCAGGATCCCACATGTTCTCAGGGGAGATGCATGGGGCGAGGATTGAGGCCTCAGCCCAAAAGTCCTCTAGGTCATTTGTTTTTACTCTAATCCCACAGGAGGTTAACAGGGATTTTAAGGCAGATATCTGGGGCTCCTTGTAATGGGACTGGATCACCGGAGAAATCAGCTGGAGGGACCCAACGAGGGTCAGACGGAGAGAACGGTGGGATCAGTCGTGAGGCAATCCGGGCAGCAACGAGGAAAAGCAGAAAGAAAGACGCCGCAACGAAAAAGGCGGTTAGAGTAGAGAGGCCCAGGACTAGAAGTCCACGCACCACGTCGGGCGCCAGCTGTCGCTGTCAGGCCGGTCCTCTCTCCCACCGGCCGGGGATGAGTAGGTGTGGAGTCCACGCCACAGACTCCGGGAGACTCACTGTGCTGCAAGCAGAGCTTTGATGACTATTGGCGGGGGTCTTGTCTCTGGATCGTGAAGTGCCATGAGGACCTGGGCAGTTTTTCTATTAGCATTTCTCTGTCTGCGCATGTGCTGAAGAAGACACTTAAACAAGAGGGTTAGTACAATGGCAGTTCCACCTAGGAGGAGCCAGGTGACCAACCATGAAGGGTCAGAGAGTCTTTTTAGATTTTTCCAAATTTGTGTAATGGCGGGGGTCTTGTCTCTGGATCGTGAAGTGCCATGAGGACCTGGGCAGTTTTTCTATTAGCATTTCTCTGTCTGCGCATGTGCTGAAGAAGACACTTAAACAAGAGGGTTAGTACAATGGCAGTTCCACCTAGGAGGAGCCAGGTGACCAACCATGAAGGGTCAGAGAGTCTTTTTAGATTTTTCCAAATTTGTGTAAGGAATGTGGTGTAGGTCTTTGCCTTAGGGGGAAATGTAAGCATTCTTTTGTGTGTGATATTGACAGACTGTTCCCGTGAGTTATTAGCAGAAAAGGTGCCATTGAAGACTTGGCTGCCTGCTATAAACAATAAAGGCTTAATATCCATGCAGGCTGAGGGGCCGTACAGTGGCCAGTCTCCCAACGTGGGCCTGAACATTTGTTTTGGATCTCTGTGGGCATAATCTGACGACTGGATGGTACTATTGCCCCAAGGCGGTTTATTCCAGCACCAGATTTTGTCCTTTCCCAAGATATGGTAAGGCCAAGAGACTGCCTGGCAGAGTCTCCAGGGCATGACATCTCTAATATCCAAGGAGTGACTCTGTGGGGTGGGAATCCAAGG
>NW_008328342.1:79350-94962 GCF_000622305.1 Nannospalax galili
GGTCAGGCCTTATGTGGAGACGCCGGGTGAACCAATTTACAGTGTATGTGCCCTATAGACGGACAGACAGGAGAAGGGAGAGAAGGCCTCAGCCACTCACCAGACCCAGGACAAAGGACAGAGAACAGAAATGGGCCACTCACCGGAGAAATCAGCTGGAGGGACCCAACGAGGGTCAGACGGAGAGAACGGTGGGATCAGTCGTGAGGCAATCCGGGCAGCAACGAGGAAAAGCAGAAAGAAAGACGCCGCAACGAAAAAGGCGGTTAGAGTAGAGAGGCCCAGGACTAGAAGTCCACGCACCACGTCGGGCGCCAGCTGTCGCTGTCAGGCCGGTCCTCTCTCCCACCGGCCGGGGATGAGTAGGTGTGGAGTCCACGCCACAGACTCCGGGAGACTCACTGTGCTGCAAGCAGAGCTTTCGTTTACTGCATACAAGGGAGCGACCTCTAGACCCCTCCCTGTCCTCAAACAGGAAGCGCTGCCTTGGCCCGTCCCTCCACAGCGTGTGTCTGTGTGTATGTGGTGTATCTGATTGTGCTCTGTGTGTGTCTCTGTGTTTGGTATGTATATACCTGTGCATGTCTGTGTGTGTTGTCTGTGTATGTGCATGTATAACTGTGCATCTGTATGCTTGTGTATAGTTATGTGTATTTGTATGTCTCTGTGTATGTATATATGTGGTGTATGTGGTGTATCTGATTGTGCTCTGTGTGTGTCTCTGTGTTTGGTATGTATATACCTGTGCATGTCTGTGTGTGTTGTCTGTGTATGTGCATGTATAACTGTGCATCTGTATGCTTGTGTATAGTTATGTGTATTTGTATGTCTCTGTGTATGTATATATGTGTCTATGTGTGTATGTATGTCCTTTTGTATGTGGATGTGTGTCTATATCTATGTATACATATGTGTCTCTGTGTATGTGTCTGTGGTGTGTATATGTGTGTGTGATGTATGTATATATCTGTGTGTATGTGTGTGGTATTATGTGTGTATATGGTATGTGTGTGTTGTGTGTATGTGTGTGTATATCTGCGTATTTATAAGTGTGTCTATGTATGGTATGTCTGTGTGTGTATATCTGAATGTCTATATGTGTGTGATGTGTGTATCTTGTTAGGGTCCGTGACTCGATGGGTCCCCTCCAGATAACAAATACACGAAGAGACTGCCTGGCAGAGTCTCCAGGGCATGACATCTCTAATATCCAAGGAGTGACTCTGTGGGGTGGGAATCCAAGGCCTCTGTGCCCTATCTGGACCTAAATTGACAGCGAAGGCATAGCTAGTCAGGGGAGCAGGGTCCGGGGAGTGTGGGTGTGCATGCCAGAGGAAGGGGAGGGAAAAGAGATATATTGTGAAGTGGTTCAGATGCAGGAGGGTTTGTGGGTGGTGGTGCGGATTGCTTAATTTCGCCCCAAGGGTATATGGGGGGGGGTGTCTCTGCCCAGGGGGCTGTAGGACCAGGTGTCTGTCTGGGGGGTTTTACTGGAACGCTAGTAGGTTCTGAGTCTGGTTCGGGGGTGTCCGGGTCTTCCGGGATTGTCGGGAGGGATTGGATGGAGAGAGTGTGCATTCTTTGCTCTCGGCAGTGTTTATTAAAGGAATTAAGAATATCCTCCGTGGAACCGGATTTGATAACGAGGAAAAGCAGAAGCCGGGGATGAGTAGGTGCGGAGTCCACGCCACAGACTCCGGGAGACTCACTGTGCTGCAAGCAGAGCTTTCGTTTACTGCATACAAGGGAGCGACCTCTAGACCCCTCCCTGTCCTCAAACAGGAAGCGCTGCCTTGGCCCGTCCCTCCACAGCGTGTGTCTGTCTGTGATGTGTGTATCTATGTGTGTGCTTGTGTGTATGTGGTGTCTTTGTTAGTGTGTCTGGTGTGTGGGCGTGTCTGTGTGTATGATGTTGTATATGTATGTGTGTAGGTGTGGTATATATGGTGTGTGTGTCTATGTGTATGGTGTTGTGTATGTATGTGTGTGGCTGTGGTATATGTATGGTGTGTGTATATATGTGTTATGTGTGTGGTGTGCTTTGCTTGCCTCTGCTGGCCCCCACAGCCCCCAGGATCCTGGCTTCAGATGTAAACGCTCCTGTTAGTCTCTGCCATTATCTTCCCAAAGCTTTAATTTTCTTATTTTCTCCCCGATAAGACTGAACTCAGAACCCAGTTTCAGTAAAGAATTCTTCATGAAGGAGTGTCTCTGGTCCTGGGACACCCTGTCAGGACACGGGAGGGTGTCCGTGCTTCCGTCTCCTGGATGGTCAGTCCTTATGTGGAGACGCCGGGTGAACCAATTTACAGGATATGTGCCCTATGGACAGACAAACATGGACAAATGAGAAGAGGAGACAGGCCTCGGTCACTCACCAGACTGAAGGCAAAGAACAAATAACAGAAAGGGGCCTACTTACCGAGAAAACAGCCGAAGGGGACACTGAGAAGTGCATCGATCAAGAGGAGCAGGAAAGGTCAGGGGTGGGTGCAGTCCGTGCAGCAGATTGTAAAAATGATGATTCAGAAGAGAAAAATGAACAGGGTGTAGATCGCCAAGATCAACATGGGGTCCATCTACCACATTGGGTGCCAGATGTTGCAGCCAAGGTCCCTTTGATCTCCTCCCAATGGGGGAAGGGTATAAGTAGGCACAAAGTGTCCTGGGGCCCTCCGGATGGGGGTAGAGTCAGCGCGGAGTCACAACACAGACTCTAGGAGTCAGGTGAGAAGCAGGCAATGCAAACAGCTGCAGACTGCTTTATTAAGGATATGGGGCTCCCTTATATCCCCCCTCCTGGTGTCCCATTGGTCCATTGATAGGTTGTGTCTGTACCAAATTGGCTCTCTGTATCAGGCCATTTTCACATCAGCCATCTCTATGTCTTTTGGCAGAACACAGATTTGCCTCAGCCGGATGTTTTTGGCGCGTTTGCAGCACGCGCTGGCTGTTCAGGCCACACTTCTTCCTACATATCCACCCATTTTCTTTATGGAAACCTCTAGTGGGAACCAAGATTCTTTGCCTTGGCATTGTTGGCCCTACCTCAGGGGGTCCCCAGTATTATGGACTGTGCCTGTCTTAGGTTGGCTTGGTCAGCAAGCTCTTACCCATCATTGACTACCGGCCCTCAAAGGGCAACCTCCCTGGGTATGAGCCCACCAGGGTGACTGGGGAAGGCAATTATACAGAGGCCTCACAGATTTCCCTGTGAGCCAGGCCTGTAGGACCTCACAGGGAGGATTGTGACCTGTGTTGAAGTGCCAAGAAGACCTGGAGTGTGGCTCTGTTAATGCATTTTTGCCATCGGGCATGCTGAAAGAGACACTTGATAAAGATGAGTAGACCAAAGGAATTAGGCTAGCTATGATGGCCAGGAGAATGGGGACAAATGAGGCAGGTGGGATGACACCTGAGGAGACCTGGCACTTCCTAGCAAGGAAAAATACAGGCATTCAGAGGTCAGGGTCCCACATGTTCTCAGGGGTGAACCATGGTGCGAGGATGGTAGCCTCAATCCAGAAAGCATCTAGGTCATTGGTTTTAACTTTAAAACCTCAGATGACAAGGGGGGATTTTAATGCCCTGATTTGGGGTTCCCTACAGCTGGGGGGCAGATTACCCATGTTAATTCTAAGACAAACAAAGAGAATGTGTCAGACCCAGATGTCTTGTGCTCAGTGGGGGACTTCCATGGTTTGTTAAGAACAGGAAGCGCTGCCTTGGCCCGTCCCTCCACAGCGTGTGTCTGTCTGTGATGTGTGTATCTATGTGTGTGCTTGTGTGTATGTGGTGTCTTTGTTAGTGTGTCTGGTGTGTGGGCGTGTCTGTGTGTATGATGTTGTATATGTATGTGTGTAGGTGTGGTATATATGGTGTGTGTGTCTATGTGTATGGTGTTGTGTATGTATGTGTGTGGCTGTGGTATATGTATGGTGTGTGTATATATGTGTTATGTGTGTGGTGTACTTTGCTTGCCTCTGCTGGCCCCCACAGCCCCCAGGATCCTGGCTTCAGATGTAAACGCTCCTGTTAGTCTCTGCCATTATCTTCCCAAAGCTTTAATTTTCTTATTTTCTCCCCGATAAGACTGAACTCAGAACCCAGTTTCAGTAAAGAATTCTTCATGAAGGGACTATGTTATGTTTGGCGTTTGTGTCACAAGTCAGTTAGGGACCAACAGGACTAATTATTCTCCCTAGGAAAACAGGAAGTGGGAACCTAGAGAATTGGGAATCCTTAACTGGGGCGGGGGTGGGGAAACAGGCCTGTAATAGCCCTAGGTGGCCTGGGTCCAGGAGCAGCACAGTGAGGCTCCGTGCTAAGTGGCTGGGGGAGATTGCCAGCTGACTTGCATCCTCACCACTGCCAGCAGCTTCCAGGTCTGCATCAGTGGAAGGAGCAGTCCCCAAGGAGAGCTGGGCACACATCTGGGACTCGAGACTTAAGGGGATCTAAACAACTATCATTGAGACAAAGAAAATTCCCTCTCTCTCGCTCTCTGTCTCTCTGTCTCTGTCTCTGTCTCTGTCTCTGTCTCTCTCCAGGCTAGAGTTCAATATCTGCTGTCTACCCCGATTGCTCTCCACCTTAGTTTTGGAGGCAGGGTCTCTTACTGGCCTGGAGCTCATCAATTTGACTAGACTGATGGCCAGCTAACCCTAGGTATCCTCCTGCCTCAACCTCCCCAATACTGGGAATGCAGGCCTGTTCCTCTGCACCCAGCTTTATATGTGGGTGCTAGGGATTGAACTCAGGTCCTCATGCTTGAGAGGCAACCGCTTTACTGGCTGATCTATATCGTTAATCCTAAGATAAATAATCTTTTAAAGCAATAATTTAAAATATCAAAGTTAATGCCAAAATCCCAACTAGACTAAATATCAAGGTTCAAAAACAGGCTGCTGTCTGCTCTTGTCCAACAGGCAACAGGGATGCAGGTTTCTGATGAGTAACCAGGGCTGGTCACCCCCCAGTGAACCTCTGATGGCTGATCACAGGCGGACGGTGAAGATGCCGACCTGGTGGCCAGAGGCAACAATCGCCCTGGGCTCTTTCTGCTTTTTGTTTGGGTTCCAGCTGTCTCCAAGCTTGGTCCCTTGGCATGAGGCTGTTCTAGGATAGATGTCTTCAGGGAGCGCCTACTTGTATACCAAGGTCCTCCAAGCGGGGATACACCTCCACAGGTAGAAATGTGCCCTCCAGAGGCTGGAGAGGTGGCTCAGTGGTCAAGAACACTGCCTACTCTTGCAGAGGACCTGGGTTCGAATCCCAGCACCCACATGGCAGCTAACAACCATCCATAACTCCAGTTCCAGGGATCTGACACCTTCTGTCCTCTGCATGACATAGATGCACTTATATACATGCAGGGGTAACACTCATACACATAAAAATAAATAAATAATGATTTTTAGAAAAGGAGTGTGCCTTCCTACAAATTTAAGTGGCCCGCCCCTGGCCTGACCCTCTCTCCAGATTGCCCAGGTCTTCAGCACTGGTTTGTGATGGGGCGTGGCATCTGGGGGGCAGCTGCAGCCAGCATCAGGCCTTACAGAGCAGCTTGGACATCTTTCTCCTTGTGAGCTATTGAGTGAGGAGCGTGTTCTTTAAGGGAATCTCTCATTTGACTCCTATCCAGAAAAATTCGAAGACACAGGGCTCTGAGTGACGAGGAACGTCCTCCTGAACCCAGGTTGCAGCTTGGCTGTTCTTGCTGAGGAAGGGTCTCTAAAAGTAAGTCTGAGTGAGGGGGGAAGACACCCCCCAGCACATGAGCTATTTTAAAAAGGTATTCATTTGATGAACAGCTTGGAACTTTTAGGATTTGAATGAGCCAATGGGGACGTGTGCAGACGGCTTCAGTTGTCAACTTGATGTGCTTGGGAAGAGGGACCATCAATTGGGGAATTTCCTCTATTGGACAGGCCTGTGGCCATGTCTGTGAAGCATTTTATTGACTGTCGAGGTGGGAGGGCTCAGCCCACTGTGGGTGGTACCACCCCAGGGAGGGCGGGCCTGGGTTGTAAAGAGAGCAGTCTGAACACAGGCCAGAGGAGCTAGCCAGTTAGCAGTGTTCCTTCATGGTCTGTGCTTCAGCTCCTGCCTCCATGTGTGTCGTGTTGTGTGTGTGTGTGTGTGTGTGTGTGTGTGTGTGTGTGTCCCCCCGCTCGAGTTCCTGCCTTGGGTTCTCTCAAGGATGAGCTGTTACTCAGAAATGTAAGCCAAATGTAAGCCAAATAAACCCTTTCCTGCCATTTTGCTATTTTGGTCAGAGTGGTTTATCACAGCAACTGAAAGAGAACTGGGGCAGGTCCTCAGAGGTACCTTCAGGCAATTCCCCGGCGCCAGGACAGGTGCAGGGTAGGGGTGGGGCAGGGCTCTCTCTTCTTGCAAAGGTGGGGTCTGCACTCTGTACCCCTGTCCCCAGCCACCTGCCACAGAGAAGCTGCCGTATGTAGTGCTTCCCAAGAGCTCTGCACAGAGTTTTCTCACTTACCCTGTGCAAAACAGCAAATGTATTCCATGGACATGGCGACCCTGGCTCAGGATGCTCACCCAAGGCACAAGGTGGCCAGTGTTAGGAAGCTTTGAACCCATTTCTATCTGATTTTCAGACTCATGAACAACTTGCTCCTGAGGTGATAGCTGGGGGAGTTATCTTAGAACCAAGCCCAGCTGCCGTTCATTCTTTCATCGCACACTATCTGAGCGTGTTCTAGAACATTCTGTGTAGGTGCCGGCTGGCTTCAGGTGGGGCAGAGAGTGGGTGGGGGTGGTAGGGTGGTGGGGGAGGGGGTGACGCTCTCAGCATGGGTGTGAGTGGAGCCCAGCCTGTGAAGGGTTTTGTCTCACTTCTCTGTCCTCTCTGTGCCTTAGTTTCCCCCCTGAACTTGGGAGCAGTACTGAGCCTGTCTTGAAGGGTGTTGTGACCCTTCCGTCACCCGGGGTAGTCTCTAAAGCTGCACTTGAGCATGCTAAGAGCTGAGGGAAAGCTGCTGTTAAGTCCTGTTTATCTGGGTTGTGCCTAAACCAAGCAACAGCGTCTTCCTGGAATTCAGAACTGTGGAAGGACTTCTGAAACCATCCAATTTCTTTCTGATTACAAATACAAATCCAGAAAGTATTTCTCTTTTTTTGTCTTGGTTGCCAGTAAGCCGGGCACTGGATTTTGGCAGTCTCTGAGCTGACATTTCGGATTTGCATTTTGATAATTCAGAAATCTTCCATTGAGGCTCGATACTTTGCTTCAAGCCCTTTCCAGAAGAGCTCACCAGCACAAACCCCAGTTGCTCAGTTCTTGTGTGCAGTGATGGCGGGGGCGGGGTGAGTGTGGGGGAGGCAAGTGGCCACTGCCCAGGAGGGATGGAGCGGGTGGCCAGGGCCAAGGTCTTCATTTTTATCCACCTGTAAATCAACTTTAGAAGCCTCTGAACCAGCAGGAGGGAAGAAAAGGCTTAAAAACACAAAGTGTATTACAGGAAAGCAGCCTTCCCAGCTATTCATCACTCCAAGTGCGACGCATTAACAAAGTGCTGTAATAAGAGAAGCTGCTGAAAAATGATTTATTGATACTTTAGTCCTGTTAAAGCAGGTTAATGTCAATACAATTAGCTCCTGGATCAAGGAAACCCCTTCAGAGAGAAGTTGAAGAAGCAGCCTTTGTTATTCCATCCTGGCTGGGGAAGGGCTGGGACTGAGCCTTGAGGAGAGGCTGGGAGGCTGAGTCACAACATCCTGACCCTCACTGTGGGCTGAAGGACCCAGCCTCGCCGTCAGGGTTCCACCGCTGCGGACTGAGATTCCAAGTCAGTTCTAGGAAATGGCCAGGTTATCTGGAAGGCGTGAGGGCTCAGCTATTTCATGGATGGGTGACTCCTGAGTAATTGGGGGGAATATCAAACGATTGTTATGCTGGGAAAACAGACAAAGAAAAGGTGAGTCTCAAGAGATTGGAAGGGGGGTGAGGACGTCCTCAGCCAGCGAGCAGGAGTCTGGAGCTGCACAGGCAGACCAGGACCTGGCCTCGGCTGTGCCCCTGAACACTGAGCCTCATCTTTTTTTGCTTAGCTTTGCTGTGTAGTGGGTGTTGCATGTGGCCACTGGCTGTGCAAGGTGGTCCTCTGTACCCACTCATCCCCTGACTTCTGCACACTGGGGAGCTGGCTTGGCCTTCAGAGTCCTCTGACTGGTCATTATTGTGAGCTGGAATGCTACCCCTATCCCCAGAGTCCTGGCGAGGCCCTGTCACTGGGAGCAGCCTCCCCGGGCCTTAGGTTGACCCATCTAGGACCTGTGCATTTGGCAGAATCAAGGCCCCTGAAGATGCTCATGTTCTAAGCCCCTAGCCTGAGGGTGAGTGTCCTGGTTAGTAGAGTCAGCTTGACACAGCCTAGAGTCATCTGAGAGGAGACACCTCAATTGAAGAATTGTCTAGATCAGAGTGGCCTGTGGGCATGTCTCTGGGGGGTGTCTTATTAGTTGATGTGGGAAGGCCCAGCCCACTGCGGGTGGCACCATCCCTAGGCAGATGGTTCTGGGCTGTACAAAAAAGCTCCTTGAGCATGGGCCAGTGAGTGAGCCAGAGGGTGCCAGTGAGCAGTGTTCCCCATGGTTCCCCCCTCCAGGATTCTGCCCTGACTTCCCTCAATGATGGATTGTTACAAGAATTACAAGGCAAATAGACCCTTTCCTAAGCTGCTTTTGGTTGTGGTGTTTGTAACAGCAATGGAGCAGTGAGACACCACACATGACAAAAAGCTCTATGCAGATGTGGCTAAAGGTGTTGGGATGGAAAGACCTTTGTGAAGTATCAGATGGGGTGTCCTAATCCCAAGAGTCCTCAAGGTGAAAGAGAGGGAGGGGATTTAGAGTCAGAGTCACCCAGGCGTGCCACACTCCAGAGGCTGGTGGCTGGCTCTGAAGAGGTGGGCAGAGGCCATGAGCCCAGGAATGCAAGCACCTCTGAATGCAGGGGAAGATGACGAAGCAGACACTGCATCTCCTGAGGTCTCAGGCGGAGCTCAGTCCTGCCGAGCATGCCCCGATTTTAACCCACTGAGTCCTATTTAGCTTTGGATGTCTCTGGGTGGAAGCTCAGAGTTCCCCTACCTGAGCTGGGGTTGTTGAGGAGGGGTCTGGGCTAAGGGGTAAAAGGCAGGGGTCAGAAAGGAGCCAGGGCAGTGACTGGAGGCTAAGGGTTGTGATCGGTTGAAGCAGGGCCATGGGAGCAGGGGTGGGCCTGTCTGGGCTATCCAGGTGGGTGCAGAAGGCATTCTACCTCTTGGGCAAAGTGAGGGTGTCTCAAGTCCCAGTAAGGACAGTAGCTGTGGGCGGGTGAGGGTTTCCCAGCAATCTCCTGCCCCCTTCACAGGACATTAAAGCACCAAGAATCTGAAAGACCCTGGCCTTGAAGTTTGCTGACCTTTACCCAGCAGGGAAACAGAGACCCCAGCTCATAGGCTAAGAGTGGAGACTAGATCCCAGGCTTTTGGGTCTGGCTATGCCCCATCCCCCATCACGGTCTGTTAAAAATCTTTATCAGGCACACCAGATAGGAAGTTTGGCCACCCAGACTCCAGGTCCATGAGGGAGCCTCATCCCAAGCTCATTCTCCAGCTCAGCCTGCTGGCTCCCTCTGCTTTGTAAAGGGGTCTGTCAGCCATAAGTGTCTGGTGTCTAGCCGGTCCTGGTGCCTGCCCTGGTTTACTTTCCTCAACCATGATGCCAGATCCCAGAACCCAGGTAGACTCAGGAGCTGCCATCAGCCCCAGGTTCTCAGGAGAGGGGCACATCTTGGACCATTGCCCACGTCTCATTCCGTAAATCTTCCCCAGAAGGAAATCAGCTTCTCTACCAGTTGGTACAGATGGCGATCCCTGATCCAGTAGCTATGAGTTCCTGTGATTAGAACTCAAGTCTGGCAGGGATGCGGGACCAGCAATCGTTTCTGAATCAGTGATGGAGTGGAGAGAGAGAGAGGCTGCCTCAGCAGCTCAGGGAAGCAACTTCACAATCCTGCCAAGCCTCTGCTGAAGGATGGGCATCCCCACCTGGCACATTGCCCTTTACTTCCTTAGGACGACTGTGCCGTCACTAGCCACGGAGGCTGGGAACTGAGGCCAAGACACCAGTTTCAGACCTGCTGGGTCTGACTCATGCGACCATGGAAGACTCCCACCTGCTCCCAGAGGAGAGGAACACGGAGACAGAGTGGCTCCTGAGTCCTGGGATGTGGTGGCCTCCCGGGAGCCTGTCTGTTCCCTGAAGCACACAGAAGCAAGGCCTTTTATGTTTCTGGTGCCCTGTTGCACCGAGTGCCATAAGGATAGATGTCTCTTCCTCCGGAAGATGACACAACTTGGTGCTTTGTGATTTCTCCATTTCCATCTCAGTCCTTAATAACCTCACCCACACTGCAGGTGTGACCAGGCAGCTATTACAGTCACCTTGGATGTGGCGGCCTTCCAGCTCTTCCAAGGTCCAGCAGGTTTCATGCCTCCCCACATGCTCTTGCTTCAAGAATTTCACCTTAGTGAGTGATGCCTGGCCTGGCTGGGAGCCTGAATAGGGAGCCCCTCAAATGGAGATGTGTCACTATGAGCTGGCAGAGGTGGGGCACCAGATGTGGAGAGAAGAATTCTGACTCTGAACCAGGAGGCCAGAAGGGTTGCCTCTGGTCCTGGAAGCTTCTGGGTTGGTTTGTCTGTCTTAGACCCATGCATAGACCCAAGGGAAGCCATCGGTTATCTGAGAAGGGGGCCAAGAGCTCACACAGCTCTTGGGGGACACAGTGAGTCATCTCTCCAACAGTCAGAGAAACCAGCTGGTGTCTACCCAGAGCAGACATGCTCCAGAGAGGTGGTCTGGTTTCAGGGCCAAGGAGACCTGTAGTCACTGAGGCTGGCATGTCTATCAGGAGGAGGCTGGTCAGCATGAGTGAGATCCAGATGTGCTGGGTGGTCCCTGTTCCCACACTGCCATGTGTGCTGTGCACCATGGTGCTCAGCCGGCGTCTGAGGCCTCAGTGGGTTCAGAGTCATGGTACTTGGTTCTCAGGAGCGGCCTCACCTCTCTGTCTGAACTTCATGGGCAAAGCCAGTGCACCTCTGCTTCCATAGGGAGCTTTTTTGAGACAGTGATGTCTTCTTGAATGTGGAGACATGGAAGATGGCTTTGAATTCTGACTCCATCCTGAGGGCTAATCCGTTTGGCTCTCCTGGCAGGAGACATTGACCTTGGAGGCAAAGGGCAGCTGATAGGCACACGGGTGCTCTGTGGGTGTAAGGGGGAGGAGGCTTGCCTGAGACCTCCATGAACTGAGGACCTTCAACACAGAAGTCTGTGTCACTGATGAGAAGTCCTGTGTAGGACGTGCTGGAGGGTTGCTATTGTAGTTTGAAAGGCACACTGAAGGATCCATTGGATCCTGGCCCTGAACCTACCACCTCTTGCAAGACCCAGGATCTATTCGACCTGGTGAGCAGCCTAGTCATCAGACTCACAGGGAAAGGGAAGCTCTCTGCCTGTAGTCTGCAACACTTCCCATGGACCCACTTCTAATCCATCCACCCTTCTACCTACCCTCCCAATCATCATCATCCATCCATCCTCCATCCATCCATCCATCCATCCATCCATCCATCCTGTCATCCCCCCATTCATCCATCCATCCATCCCTCCCTCCCTCCCTCCATCCATCATCCATCCATCCCTCCATCCTGTCATCCACCCATTCATCCATCCATCCATCCCTCCCTCCCTCCCTCCATCCATCATCCATCCATCCCTCCATCCTGTCATCCACCCATTCATCCATCCATCCATCCCTCCCTCCCTCCCTCCATCCATCATCCATCCATCCCTCCATCCTGTCATCCACCCATTCATCCATCCATCCATCCCTCCCTCCCTCCCTCCATCCATCATCCATCCATCCCTCCATCCTGTCATCCACCCATTCATCCATCCATCCATCCCTCCCTCCCTCCCTCCATCCATCATCCATCCATCCATCCATCCTGTCATCCACCTATTCATCCATCCTCCTATTAACCCCCCTTCCCATCCATCCATCCATCCATCCTGTCATCCACCCATTCATCCATCCATCCATCCCTCCCTCCCTCCCTCCATCCATCATCCATCCATCCATCCATCCTGTCATCCGCCCATTCATCCATCCCTCCCTCCCTCCCTCCTCCATCCCTCCATCCTCCCTCCCTCCATCCTGTCATCCACCTATTCATCCATCCTCCTATCCATCCATCCATCCTGGTACCCACACATTCATCCATTCAAACATCCACCCATCCTTCCATTCATCATCCATCCATCTATCCTCCCTCCATCCATCCATCCTCCTATTCATCCATCCATCCATCCTGGTACCCACACATTCATCCATTCAAACATCCACCCATCCTTCCATTCATCATCCATCCATCTATCCTCCCTCCATCCATCCATCCTCCTATTCATCCATCCATCCATCCTGGTACCCACACATTCATCCATTCAAACATCCACCCATCCTTCCATTCATCATCCATCCATCTATCCTCCCTCCATCCATCCATCCTCCTATTCATCCATCCATCCATCCTGGTACCCACACATTCATCCATTCAAACATCCACCCATCCTTCCATTCATCATCCATCCATCTATCCTCCCTCCATCCATCCATCCTCCTATTCATCCATCCATCCATCCTGGTACCCACACATTCATCCATTCAAACATCCACCCATCCTTCCATTCATCATCCATCCATCTATCCTCCCTCCATCCATCCATCCTCCTATTCATCCATCCATCCATCCTCCTATTCACCCACCTTCCCATCCATCCATCCATCCATCCTGTCATCCACCCATTCATCCCTCCCTCCCTCCCTCCCTCCCTCCTCCATCCATCCATCCTCCATCCATCCATCCTGTCATCCACCCATTCATCCCTCCCTCCCTCCCTCCCTCCCTCCTCCATCCATCCATCCTCCATCCATCCATCCTGTCATCCACCCATTCATCCCTCCCTCCCTCCCTCCCTCCCTCCTCCATCCATCCATCCTCCATCCATCCATCCTGTCATCCACCCATTCATCCCTCCCTCCCTCCCTCCCTCCCTCCTCCATCCATCCATCCTCCATCCATCCATCCTGTCATCCACCCATTCATCCCTCCCTCCCTCCCTCCCTCCCTCCTCCATCCATCCATCCTCCATCCATCCATCCTGTCATCCACCCATTCATCCCTCCCTCCCTCCCTCCCTCCCTCCTCCATCCATCCATCCTCCATCCATCCATCCTGTCATCCACCCATTCATCCCTCCCTCCCTCCCTCCCTCCCTCCTCCATCCATCCATCCTCCATCCATCCATCCTGTCATCCACCCATTCATCCATCCTCCTATTCATCCATCCATCCATCCATCCTGTTACCCACACATTCATCCATTCAAACATCCACCCATCCTTCCATTCATCATCCATCCATCCTCCCTCCATCCATCCACCCATCCACCCATCCATCCATCCATCCATCCATCCTGTCATCCACCCATTCATCCATCCTCCTATTCATCCATCCATCCATCCATCCTGTTACCCACACATTCATCCATTCAAACATCCACCCATCCTTCCATTCATCATCCATCCATCCTCCCTCCATCCATCCACCCATCCACCCATCCATCCATCCATCCATCCATCCTGTCATCCACCCATTCATCCATCCATCCCTCCCTCCCTCCATCATCCAACCATCCATCCATCCATCCATCCATCCATCCTGTCATCCATCCATCCATCCATCCATCCTGTTACCCACACATTCATCCATTCAAACATCCACCCATCCTTCCATTCATCATCCATCCATCCACCCACCCATTCATCCATCTTCCTATTCACCCACCTTCCCATCCATCCGTCATCCATCCATCCATCCACCACCCATCCATCCATCTACTCATGCTGCCTACCGTCCATTTATCCCATCCATCTTGTACGCTCATCCTCTCCTCTTTCCATCATACACACATCTGGAAATAACCTGGGTCTCAGGGCAGAGTGATGGAGCTGGGATCTCAGCTGTACCACTGATGGAATGCCTCATCTATCAGATCATCCTGGTAGAGCTCTGCTGAGGTAAAGATGCACTTTCCTGACCAAACAGGAGGTCTTGAGCTGCAAGCTGGCTCAGCCAGAGTCTATGAGCTCATGTGGGAGGACAGACCATGTGCTGATCATGAAGCCAGAGAGAACCCCAGCTGGGCTGCAGCACTGCTCTGTGTGGTCCCCTTCTATCCCTGTGCCTAGGTTCTTTTTGTCCTTGGGACCCACCCTGACCTTTCAGAAATCCTGTTCTTTGCTGAGCTTAGCACTGGCTTCTGTCGCTCACTGCTGGGCTGAGCTGTTCCTTCCAGGAGCCTCTCTATTGATGCTGAGGAGTTTACAACTTACAATGGAGTCAGGGAAATGGATGACATGCAACTAGCATGCAGAGATATCACGGGGTCAAGTGTCTGTGACAGGGGAGGTGGGCTCTGGGAAGGAGGAGGTGGGTGGTAGGGGAAGGCTAGGAGCAGAGAGGATGTTGGAGAAATTGTTTCTACTCAGGAATTTATAAGGAAATGGGCCAGAACTAGCCAAGAAAGTTATCCCACCACACGGGCTGGTTCCTGAGGCTGAACATGCTTGCACACGAAGGACACTGGCAGGGGTAGCCCACTATCCAGCCCACCCACCCAAGAGGCTCTTGAGGGGCCCAGTGTTCTGGGTGACTGGTGTGCCAGTTGGCTCATGTGAGTCCAGCCTTGTCCCAGCCAAGCAGGAAACAGCATGTGGGATGACAGCTCTGGAGATTCTCCGGTGGAATGGGGCTGGACACCCTTCCAGCCTGGCAGGTCTGGGCGGTCTCAGAACTGCCTTGGAGCTGGAATGGGGAGGTGTGTGGGCTCTGTTCTGGGGTCCCATGTCCCTGGTGACTGGCAACAGGATGTGTGAGAGTGTGGCTTAATACCCCAGGCTGCCAGAAAAGAAGCTGTCCAGCAGGTCCCCACACTTCTGGGGCCACGTGGCCACTGGAGGCCTCCCTGTCATGTGAGGAAGAGTCTGGACGTGAGGAAGAGCCAGCAAGCAAGCCTGTATGTGCCTCCAGTGGGTGAACACATCCAGGGGGCTTGCAGACCTTAGCAGCACCTGAGCTTAAATAAACATTTCACTTGTACGCTGACAGTGGCACAGGAGAGCGATTTTAATACAGAACACCAAGGGAAACACGGACTGCTGCCTTCCCCATTAACCCTTTTTATTGATAACGAGTATCTGTCTTCATCTTTACCTCTAGACTTAAACAGAATCTGTGTCCTCCTCTTCCCTCCCTCCCTCCCTCCCTCCCTCTACTCCTCTTTCTCCCCTTCTCCTCCCTCCTTTCTTCCTCCTCCCTTTCTCCTTCCTCCCCTTTCCCTTCCCTCCCTCCCTTCCTCCCTCCCTTTCTCCCTCCCTCCTTCCCTTCCTCCCCCCTTCCTTCCCTTCCTCCCTTCCTCCCTCCCTCCTCTTTCCTTCCTCCCTCCCTCCTTTCTTTTCTTCCTCCTTCACTCGCTC
>NW_008328342.1:94983-97625 GCF_000622305.1 Nannospalax galili
CCTCCCTCCCTCTACTCCTCTTCTTTCTCCCCTTCTCCTCCCTCCTTTTTTCCTCCTCCCTTTCTCCTTCCTCCCCTTTCCCTTTCCTCCCTCCCTCCCTCCCTCCCCTCCTTCCTCCCTTGCTTATTCTTTTTGACAGCACCTTCACTGTGTATCCAGGATGGTTTTGGATCTTCCTACCCCAGGCTTCCCCCAAGTACCCAGGTAGCTCAGCAGGAAGCCATTTCCTTGCACAGGTCATTCTCAGTGTTGGAGTGTGAATTCCTCTTTATTTGACTTTGTAGAGGAAGAGGTGAGACTGTGACTTCATAAAAAGCCACAGGGAGCTTTGCTGTTATTGCTCAATTTCATATGAACAACAGGCAAGCTTTGGAGGAACTGAGTAAGTTACCCAAGGTTGCCAGTTCAGTCTCTCCAGATGGAGGCAAAGTAAAGGTTCAGGCATCTTTAGGATGGAGTCCTACCCTGGTGCCTACTGGAAGTGGTGGGACCCAGCCCTGTGCCAGCCCTGCCTTCCACTGCAGGCACTGTCCATGCACAGACACTCACTCCTGCCCTGAGTCCACTAGGGGACTTGGGTGGGATTCCTACTCTCTTTCTTGCATGTTGGAGCCATTTCCTGTGGACGTACTTCCTGTGGACCCATTTCCTGGGACCCACTTCCTCTGCACCTTCTTCCTGGGGTTGTCCTGAGGATCACAGAGTGTGATACACAGAGCACAGTGCCCGGTTCACAGTTCGCCTGGCACACATCACCTTTCATGGGTGCTATTGGGCAGAGGAGTCCTGGGCCTGTGCAAGACTGGATGTGGCCAGTGTAAAGGGGAGCTGGGGACCCAGCTGCGCAGGGCCGTAGGTACTGTGGAATCTTCTCCCATGCCTTTGGCAGCCTCCATTTAAAAATTTTAAAAAATTTATTTTTATTATTTTTTTTGTGTGTATGAATGTTTTTCCTACATGTATGTAAGTGTATCACATGCATGCAATGGCAACAAAGGTCAAAGAGCCCCCCAGAATTGGAGTTACAGATGGTTGTGATCTGTCACATGGGTGCTGGGAACGAAACCCCACGCTCTTCTACAAGAACAGCCAGTGCTCTCACGGAGCCATGTCTCCAGCCCCCAATGGCAGCCTCAATTCTTGATTTGAGTGGAAGCCCTGGAATTCTGGAGGGATTTTTCAGGAAGCTCTGCTTTCAGGACAGTGGACATGGCTACAGGATGAGGAAGGATGGCTGTCCTGAACCATAGGGGTCCTCTCAGCAGCCCTGGGGAAAGGAGGCCAGAAGGTAAGGACAGGAGCAGAGAGCACTGTGTCCGGTTCTGAGAGTGCTAGCCCCTAGGCTAGTGGGGTTGGGAAGGAGAGAAGCCGCCTTAGCAGAGGGTCTGGTGTTTAGACCAATCCATCACCCAAATGATGGGTGTGGTGGCTACTTAGAGAGACCTCTGGGCTCCTCTGGAGAGCCCAGGAATGGTCTTTGTTATACCATCTCAGAGGCACTTACTGAAGGGCTGCCACTCCAGCTGTCAGCCTTCAGCCCTCAGCCCTTAGCCCTGCTGCTTCCCAGAGTCTGGGGATGCCTGTAGGCAGCAGGACGCAGGCTCTGCAGAAGTGCACTTGCTGGCAGTCAGTGGTGGCCGCATACGTACCCTCCTCTTGGAGTGGGGTTACAGCTCTGGAGAACTCATCTGAAACAGATATTTCTCTCCGTTGCCAGAGGGATTTATTGACAAAACTAGCCATCTATTAACATTATCTGGGGACTCTGCTCTAGGGAGAATAGAGACTGTAAATCTTAGTTGTATGGAAATCCAGGAGCCAGAAGGCTTTAGTGGACAGCAAATAGAAAGTCCAATGAGTGCAGACCTGTTTATTTATTTTACTTAGAGGGAAAGAACTCTTTGTACCCAGCCAGGCAGGAAATGGCTTTTGGGGACGGCCACTTAGCCCAGCTGTTGGCCCTGAAACTGTGGGAGTAATCACGGCCTGCAATTAGAGCAGGCGACTCAGAGGACCGTATTTTGTACGCAGGGATGGAACCTCTGGAACTTGAGGCCTGAAGCTTGAGGTAGGCATCATGGGCCGCGCTGGAAAGGAAGACCCTCATGGCAGTTTGTGAACTCAGCCTGGAGCATCTGATGAGGAGGTACTCATGGCCAGTTGCCCCAAAATGCTCCTCAGCATGCCAGTCGCCTTGGTATGGTTCTCCCTCACACCTTTTCCCTCCTTACCCTCCTCGTGTGGATGTTTGACACCATGACTCTCACCCAGGACCCTCTGTTTTCTATCTGAAACACGAAGCAGTCCATCTCTCCAGCTTGTCTTCCAGGAGATAGAGGAGGCTCTGAGGTGTCACATCTGAGGGTGGGCAGGGAGAGTTGGACCCTTTGCCTTCTGTCCTTGAGAGGCCACAGCTGGCTTTCCCCTTGCTAGGATGAAGAATGGGGCAGGGCTTGTAGCACAGGGCCAGGCCTGGTTCTGCTTCTTGATGGCTGGTCACCGTGGCCAGGCAGCCACCTCTGTGCTCTTAGCTTAGTTTTCCTATTTGCAAAATGGGCCTGACATGAGCTCCTAACCTCATAGGCTTTTCTCTCCCTCCCTCCGTCCCTCCGTCCCTCCCTCCCTTCTTTGTTCGCCCCCTC
>NW_008328342.1:97921-122812 GCF_000622305.1 Nannospalax galili
CATCTGCTGGGGATGGAAAGTAGAACCTCAGTTCATGCTACACTGGTGCTCCACCGAGTCATACCCTAAACCTGGCAGAATTTCTTTTCAAAACATTTTTTATTATTTTTATTTTATGATTGTATTGCCTGCATGTATATAAGTGCATCTGTGTCATGCAATGCCTATGGCGTTCAGAAGAGGGTGTTGGATCCCCTGGAACTGGAGTTACAGACGGTTGTTAGCCAACATGTGGGTGCTGGGAACTGAACCCAGGTCCTCTGCAAGAGCAGCCAGTGCTCTTAATCACTGAGCCATCTCTCTAGACCCTCCCTTTATGTTAGTTCATTTAAAATTTACTTATTTTAATTTTATGTGTATGAATGCTTTGCCTGCATATATATAAGTCATGTCATGCAATGCCCACAGAGGCCAGAAGAGGGTGTCAGATCTGGAACTGGAGTTATGGATGGCTGTTAGCCACCAACCAGGTGGGTGCTGAGAGCTGAACCTGGGTCCTCCCCAGTGCTCTCAACTGCTGAGCCATAGCTCCCCCCTGCCGGCAGAATTTACATAGTGGACTATTAATTTCTCAAGGCTGGTGTCAGCCCCCAAACACTGCAGCTCCCACCGTGTGGTAGTGACTTGTAACCTGGTCATGTGGGTTTCTTCCCTCATGACCCTTCCCTGCCCTCAACTTAAAATCATGTATGAGTGTATGTGTGTCTGTTTACGTGTCAAACACTGCAAACAGTGCTTATCTATTGCAAATTAGAAAAACTGGTACTGTTTGTAATTGCATGTGTGCTGGTCTCAGTCTGGGTCTAGGGGTCAGAAAGAACAGAATTCTCTGAAAAGGGTTGGACCTTGGCTTTCCCATCTCATGCTGGAGATTCTTTTACAATAAAACAAAGAGCAGCACAGCTCTGAGGAATCTGAAGGAGCAGGTTCTCAGCAGTTTGGGTCTGTCTTGGTCTTAAAATGGATGCTAAGAGTCTATTTTTGGTTAAGACATAACTGTAATTTGGCATAGTAAACACTGCACCAGAGTGGAACTTTGTCACCCGCCATCTCTGGAGCCCAGCATAAGAAGTCACAGTACTGTCAGGCTGTGCTGCCTATGAACTCTCGGAGGGTCTGACTTAAGCCTTTTGCTGAGCTTTCCGGAGCTGCAGGTAGGTCTTCATGTCTTTGGTATGTAGACCCATAATCCAATCTCCCAGTAATGGTTGACAGTCAACTTGATGGGATCCTAGAATCTCCTAGGACAAACCTCTGGGCAAGTCAGTGAAGGATTTTCTAGATTAGGTTGAAGTGGGGAGACTCACCCTAACTATTGGGGCTGATAGCCCATGAGCTGGACTCCCAGACTCAATAAAAAGGGGAAAATGAGCTGAGATTCAACCTTCACGCCTCTGCTTCCTGACTGTGGGTGGGATGTGACCAGCTGCTTCACTCCAGCTGGTGTGCCTTCTCCACTGTGACGAACTGTATCCCTGGAACCATAAGCCAGAATCAACCCTTCTTTTTAAATATATTTATTTAAAATTATGTGTCTCTCTCTGTGTATGTATGTCTGTGTGTGTTGAAGTTCTTGGTCCAGGACAGGGACACAGTGTATGTATGTGCTTAGTGAACTCACGACACATTTCCTTGATGGGCCAGGGGAGGTGCTAAATTTTGCTGCTGGAGACCCCTTCCTGGGAGCCTCCTTGCCCCCAAGCCCTCCTCTCTAGCTCTGTTTCTACCAGGCACCTCTCATACCCTTCAGGAGGACTCTTCTCTGTTGGAATCACAACAGGCTGCCAGCACCTCTGCAGTGAAACTCCGATACCCACATCCTTGAAGGCCATGCCCTGTGTGCTTAACTGCCTTGGATGGACTCCAGGACATGCTCTGAGGCTACGTGCTTGCATTTTGGTCACTTCAGGGTCCATTGTATCTAATGTGCTCTGAGAAGTTTGCTCAGAGGGTCAGTGACCCCTGAGGACACCCTGCTGCGGGGCAGCACTATCCCTGTAGACAGTGTCTGGAAGGGACATCCATCCTGCTCAAGCACACAGTCCCGCTTGGTCCTGAGAGTGCAATGCGGCCTTTGATACCTGCTCCAGATAGAGAGCAGAGACTTTGCCTGGCCACATGCGCATGGCTTCACGGGGAATTTCCTCTGAGCCTCCTTGGAGAGCAGTGTGACACATGATGGACCACTCCCACGGTGGCTGAGAACACATCCTTTCGAAATGTCAAGAAAGGACCCTTCCAACCCCCTGAAGAGCCCAGGCCTGCATTGCTTTGTCCCTGAGCACTGGACTTGCGCTTTGTCTTCTTCCCTTTGAAATGCAAGAAAGACTCCAAGCAAGAAAGATAGTGGAGGATAGGAGAGACAGACCAGCTGCTCCAGGCCCTGGGCTTTATCCACACGGCCCCTCGTGTGCCTCAGTTTCCTCATCATGAGGAGCCAGGCCTTCACTTGCCAATGGTCAGAAATGCCAAGGGCACGCTTGGGTGTCTCTTCGTCCTTGAGAGATGTATGTGCCATTTCCCAGGTGAGGGGTGACCCAGAGAAAGGCAGCTTCAAATGTTAAAAGTTAGAATTAAGTTTAAAACAGAAAAAAGAGGACAGGGTTACATGTAACCAATTAAACAGGACTTGTCCTTGGCTTTGTGCCACCTTTGGGGGTGGAATGGTCCTCATTCCGCTTTGCCAACTAATCTCGCCTTACCTTCCTATGCTGGGAGCCGAGCTGTCTGCAAATTGAAGGGTAAGGAGACATTGGCTGGTCGCAGACACATAGACCATCTCCCGTTGTGCAAATGCCAGGGAGGAGGAAGCGCCGATCAATTTGCAGGGCTGAGACTGCAGCCGGCCCTGCGAGGAGAGGCGGGCGCGCTGTGCCCGGGCGCGGGTGTGAGAATTAATGAAGGCTGGGAAGATGAAAGTGCACGGGTATTTGAAATGAAGCCCAGTGGGTTATGAGGGTTCAGGATGAATTTCAAAACGCAGAGATTGCAGGCATGGACTAATTATCTCCCAGGGATGGGACTGGGAGGAGGCCGTGTCTGCACCGCTCCAACCGTCCGTCCTTGCGGGAAGTGGAAGAGGCAGCCCGCTGGGGACACTGGTTTAGCGGAGTGTATGACTGCCTTGGTCCCGACCTCCTGCACCCAGTCTTGTGGCTACAAGCCTAGCATCTGACACTCTGCCTTTTGGGACTCCAATTTAGAAAAGGGCAGGTTCCTGTGGGAGCTGACCTTCAGACATGAGTGGGTGGCGGGACTCTGGGAAGGTGTGTCTGACCTGCGTTAGTCCTGGTGTATGTAGTCCTGAACCTACCCCATATCAGCACTGTCCTTCACACAAGGACCTCAGGCCTGTCATTGTGCTGTGAAGATCTTAAATCCATCTCCAGGCCACAAGTGGGGACACTGAGGCTAACAGGCTGGGTCAGCGGCTGGTCTTTGGTAGAGGCAAGGATCCAGCCCGTCCTCCTAGCCCCTGGGCAGCATGCTTACTGCTGGGAACACAGCGGGACAGTTGACCAGGTTCGTTAGTCATCAGAGAAAGACAGCGGGGTTCTTGGGGCTGGCTGCTTGCAGGGCAGTGTGTGCTGCAGGGTGGGAGGAACAGCTCTCAGCAGAGGGAATGGACCATGTGCGGCAGAGAGAGAAAAGTGATGGTCAATCTGGGTAGATTCAGGGTCGAATAGCAGGGTAGCATGGGACGTGTGGCCTCAAATAAAGGGCAGGGGCCAGATCAGAAAGCCCCCTGGTACCACTGAAAGGCAGGACCTCACCCTGGGCCTTACGTGCCCTGGGGTCACCTGTGGTGTATTGGGGGTCCTGGTCACTGTGGGCTTTTCTCTGTGCCCCTCAGAGCTGAGGTGTGAGCAAGCTGGGTGGGGATACCTGTGGTGATAGCCTGTGGGAGGAGAGGGCTGAATTGGACAGTCTGATTCAGTCAGCTGTTGGTGTGTAACCAGCCACCCAGGTTTAGTACCTTGCAATAACCGCCATCAACCTGCCCTGGGAGGTCTGGGCCTGTCCCGGTTGGCTTTAACTGTCAAGTTGACACAGCCTGGAGTTGTCTGAGAGGAGAGCCTCAACTGGGGAATTTTCTCCATCAGACTGGCCTGTGGGGGATTGCCTTGATTGTTGACAGATGCAGGAGGGCCCAGCCCACTGTGGGTAGTGCAATCTCTAGGCAGATGGTCCTGGGCTGTATAAGAAAGCTAGCTGAGCATGCGCTGGTCTGCAAGCCAGCAAGCCAGAGCCTCCTCCTTGGCTCCTGCTGCACTTCTCTAAAGAGGCTGTGAAGTGGGTTTCTCCATCAGAGGTAGTGCTGTGTGGACTAGCAGTCGGGCCTGCGGTCCATTTCCTGCCTTGACTTCCCTCAATGATGAGCTGTGACCTGGAGCTGTGACACTAGACACTTCTTCTGCAAGCTGCTTTTGGTCAGATTATCACAGCAACAGAAAGAATGTTAGAACAGGGCCAGGGTGGCTGACCTTGCCCAGGCTCAGCAGGCCTCATGGACGGGACTAGCTTGCTTGTGCTCCCTCTGGTCCCAGGCAGCCGATTTGGGCACAGCACTGAGCAGGGCCTGCTGGGACGGGAGTTACCAAGGCCCTTTGAAGCCAGACCCAGAACATGTGAAAATGGTTTTGCTGGATTCCTTGGGCCAAAGCAAGTCATGGGCTATGTCCACTTAAGGGGAGGAGCTGCTATCTCATGAGAGGAGGTGGCAAGCTACCAAAAAGAGAGAGACAGGGAGAATGCATGTGTTCATGTGTGTGCACACATGTACGTGTGAGTACGTATGTGTGTGTGTGTGTGTGAGGGTGTGTGCATGTGTGCATGAGGGTGTGTGCATGAGAGTCCATGTATATGAGTGCATGTCTGTGGATGTGTGTGGGCGTGCACATGTATGTGTGTGTTTGAGTATGTTTGTGTGAGTGTGTGTGCATATGTAACTGTGAGGTGTGTGTGACGTGTGTGCATGTGTGTGACTGTGTAAGTGTGCATGCGTGTATGTGTATGTGCATGTATGAGTGTGTACATGAGGGTGTGTGTGACTGTGTGTGTGAGAATATGGTATGTGTGTGTGCATGTGTGTGACTAGGTGCATGAGAGCTGCTCCTGCCCAGCACCCTTGGCAACTTTTGGTGCTCTCTGCAGCTGGTCTGGGGCAGCTTTCCAACATCTGGAAGAAGGGAGCACACAGGGCTAACCCTAACCTAACCCAGGGGGCTCCTGGGCCCTCACCAGTCTCTGAGCACAGTTGTGTTTTACAAAATCCACTTCTCTGAAATCCGAGGCTCGTTAAACTTTTTTTCTAACCTGGCATAGTGGAAGGCAGGCTGCTTGCTCCCAGGTGAGTTTGTGAGCAGGCCAATTGCAAGCTCATAATTAAAGGGATTTGACAAGAATCAAAGAAGACTGGTTTTCACCGGGGGTTTGAGGAGTTAATTACCAGTGTGCACCCGACTATGATGGGTGTGTGAGAGGCGTCTTAAGCGTGGATGGGGAAGGGCCAGGGATCCGATGGGGAGATGCTGTGGGGACGTGAGTGTGGTGCAGATTTCATAACTGCCAGTCTGTGGCTGACATCTGAGGAGGGAAACGGGATCTGTGCTGGCTTCTTGCGTCTTTAGCAATATTACTACATGACCCTGCCCCGCTGGGAGGCCCCTCTTCGAACTCATGGTTCCAGCAGAACATTCCAAGTAGCAAAGGCAAAATAAATAAATAAAGCCCACCCAAGACAGGAGAGGCTCAAGAGGTCTGGAGGACCCAGATCCCATTGGGGCCACATGCCATACCTGGGCCCCTGTGAGAGCAAGCAGAGCCGTTTTGAAGGGAGGAAGTGGGGCAAAGAATCCGAAGTGTGGCAGAGAGCCCAGGGCATGCTCCATACAGACTCTGGGCTAGAGAGACACAAAAAACTGACAGTCCATCCACAAACTCCTTCCACACCCTGCTTTGCCCTGGAGGCACTGCTGGGAATGTGAGTTCAAAGAGAATCTTGTTCAGACCCTGGCTGTGTCTGGTGCAGACAGGCTCGCACCCCATATGACAGACAAGAGAGGTGAGGGTCTCGAGACATGCTAAGTACCGAGGTTCTGATTCCTGTGGACTGAGTGCATCCCTCTAAAATCTCCCTGTTGAATTACTAACCCCTGAGATTGATGATGTGGCTGTGTCAGGAGATAGGGACTTTATAGAGGTGACTCAGCTACATGAATCCATATAATAAGGTGAGACATGTGGACTCCTGCCAAACACCACTGATGTACTTACAGGAAGAGATCAGGACCCAGACACGTGCAGAGGGCTGACCTGGGAGCACACATGAGAGCCCAGCCCCACCATACAATGTGCTTGGATGCGTGGTGGTTTCACCTGTGAGGAGATCAGAGTTGCTGCCTCAGTCTCCCCAGCTGTGGTCATTTTGCACCTACTTAAAGAGTTTCCCCATTGGATGCTGATAAAACTGTCCTAGGCTGTGTGTCCCATTCTACAGATGAGGAAACTGAGGCTCAGAAAGGCCTAGTTGCTTTCTGACCACCAGCAGGTGAGGGGAGGTTGGCATCTAGTATTCTGTCTGCAGTCCAGCTGCCTCATCCCTAGGCCTGTCACTTGAAAGCATCTCCATATGACTGTCATCCTGAACCATATTCAGTGCAGGGCCTTGGGGTCGTAAACACACCACTTGGTGGAAATGTCCACAGGTTTACATTATGCAACGGCAAGAAAAAAAATGCTAAGCGGTACAGACACTGTTGGATTACAGCTCCAAAATGAAACCCTTGGCCCAGCGGGTAAAGGCACTTTCCGCCAAGCCTGTATCTGAGCTCAATCCCAGGGATCCACATGGTGGAAGGAGAGAACCGATCCCTGCAAGTTGTCTCTTGACCACACATATGCCATGGTATGTGCACCCCCATACGTAAATAGAATGTCATAAAAAATAAATTGAAGCCAAATAACGCACTTGACAGGTGACCTTGTGTTTGCGATGCCTGATGTTGCTTTTGGGTTGATCTCTGAGAGCAGAGGGGAAGCTCGGTGAGGTGCTGGGCACAAGTGACCAAGTACCGATTGCTACCATTTCTCCTGCTGGCAAAATCTTCTTACCATTGACCCAAATCCGGGTGATCTAGTTTCTCTCCACTGAGTGCCCAGGCTGCCCCCACTATCCTGATCTAACAAGCGATTCTTTTCTTTCATTGACAAATATAATGTTAGGTTTTTTTGTGATCATGCAAATGGGTTTTGAATCTAATTGAAATTTTATATCGAATATTTCAAAATAATGGTGACACTTCCCTCAGCATCCACAGATGTTGCTCCCGGAACTTTAATAATTCTTTTTCAGGATTCACATCATAATCTCCACTAAACACCATTGATGAGCTGTTTCAGATTGCATTTCTCTAAAGAAGAAACTTTCGCTTTGAATCCACAAATTTCATCATGAAACGCCTCTGTAATTTCATATGGTTCTTTCCATATTCAACTAAATTTGTGTTGGTTTTAAGAAATCTGTGCTGTAGGCTTCTGGGAAGACAGGGCCCAGGCCTCAGTGTCCAGGCACAGCCCAAATCCTTCCACCCTAGCACCAAGCTCAGGAGCCACATGGCCCCCCCACTGAGGTGCAGACCCTATTCTCTGTGGCCAGCAGAGGACTGCAGGGCTCCCAGCAGAGGCTGTCGCCTTACGTCCACCATGCTTCCATTCAGGCTCACCTTGCATCCGAGACCTTGAACTTGCAGTTTTCGGGAGGATCTCCTCTTCTCGTCCCTGGGCCACACCATCTGCACATTTCAGCCCGAGCGCTGGGTATGCCTTTGCGTCACTGGAGGAACTTGACCTGCTGACATTTGTCTGGATAGGTTTTGCTCTTTTATGCGCTCCCTGTCAGTGACCATGTCTGTATGCATCTCTAGGGGCTCAAGTAACAGTCCCCAGAACCCGTCAATTTCTTCATCTCCCTGGGCTTTTCTGTGTGAACCCAACAGGTCCCTGGCCTAGGAAACTCCATGGATGTCCCTCTTGGCTGGCAGGGTGGCTGGGGCGGCTGGGGTGGGTCTGCCAAAAGTAGGGAGAAACCTCAGTTCTTCCAGAAATCGTGGCAGGATGGAAAGAACTTTCTACTTCTTCCTCGAAGAAAGGAGAAGGGCCAGGAAGAGCCCCTGAGCCCTCGTGTCTATCGGCTTCTGCTCTCGACCCGTATTTTGTTGGATGAGCTTTCTGGGAGCCTGAGGACCACCTAATTCACCCGAACTCACTTACCTGAGGTTCATCTATATCCATCAGAGCTCATCTGAGGTCCCTATACCCAGCTGGACCATCTCTCCCATCTCCCCTTAGCTCCCTGAGGTGGTATCTCCCACTAGACCATGATGATCAGCCACTGATGGACCACGCTGACTCTCAGCTGAAGAAGAATGAAAGCCTCCACAGACCCTACAGGGGCTCCAGCCAGCACTGCCTTCCAGGTCCAGTCATCTGCCAGTCCCACCCACATGACACTTCTCCTTCCCAGCATCCCCCACCAGGACCCTCATAAACATCAACATCCACAACCACTCAATTCCCTTCTGTACAACGACTCGGGATTTTCACACAAAGCTACACATTCCATCCTGTATTCTTTGTTTTATTTTAGTCTCTTTTTGTTGCCCAGGCTGGACTGGAACTTTCTGTGTAGCCCAGGCTGATCTCAAGTTTGTGGTTCTCCTGCCCCAGCCTCCCAAACGCTGGGATCACAGGTGTGCTGGATGCTTTAGCTGTCACCTTGACACACCTGGGTAGAGGGAAACTCAGCTGAGGAATTTCCTCCATTGGACTGGGCTGTGGCCACGTCTGTAGGACATCTTGGTTGTTGAGTGATGTGGGAGGGCCCAGCCCGCTGTGGGTCATGTCGTCCCTGGGCAGGTGGGCCTGTGTCACATAAGAAAGCAGGCCGAGCACGGGCTGAGCAAGCTGGTAAGCAGCGTTCCTCCATGGTCTGTGCTCCAGGCTCCTGCCCCAAGTTCCTGCCTCAGTGATGAACTGTGACCTGGGTGATGTAACATGGTGTTAACCCTTTCCCCTCCAAGTTGGTTTTGGTCAGTGTTTTTAATCACAGCAATGGAAAAGCAAACGAGAACAATGGGTGGGTACTACCACCCCAGCCTGTCTCCCGTGTGTCAAGCAACCTCTACTAACTCAATAGCTAATGCAACACACAGTGTGAGCAGCTGTTACATGGTTCAGAGGATGATGGGAAAGGAAGCTTGTCCACACATGCTTAAGTCTGTGGCCACAGAACCTGTGATACAGGAGGCCAAGGCGAGGCCGAGGGCGCCGCCCTGACCTTTATTAACGGCTCCCTCCCTTGCCCATCTCATCTTATGGTATAAAATAGCCTAGCTTTGCCGCTAGGAAGGTTCCCTTAACTATTTCAGCTCAGTTTTGTGTGTCCTAAATATTTATGTCAGGGAGACGGAACAGCATGTGTATCTGTCTGTGGTTTCTTTGACTCAAGATAATGTTTTAAAGATGAATCCATTCTGTGTGCAGCTGTGGGTATTGGTTTTCTCCGCAGCACCCTCACGTTTATTTATCCACTCTGTTGTTGAGGAACTTTCGGTCTCTGATGGACTAGTGCAGACTTTTCTGCTGAGTGGAAGTCTGGGAGTAAAATTGTTGGTTGTCGAGCCCCCCCCACCTCCAAGTGTGCGTGTGTGTGTGTGTGTGTGTGTGTGTGTGAGTGTGTGTATGTGTGCATTCATATGCATGTGGAGACCAGAAGACAACTTCAGGTCATGTCCACCTGCTTTTTGAGACAGGGTCTCTCACTGGCTTGGATCTCGTCAGGCAGGCTAGGCTGGCCGGCCACATGACCCCCAGACTCCTCTTGTCCCTACCTCTCCGGTGCTGGCATTACAAGAACACACAGCCATGCCTGGCTTATTATTATTATTATTATTATTATGAAACTTTATACATGTATGCAATGTATTCTGATCATTTACACACCTTGCTTCCCCTCTCCAACTCTAGCCTCCACAACCCCCTGCATGTCCTCATCTTGACTTTAGGTTATCTTTTTATTAATGCATATTAATGGTTCCCAAATACACACGGGCGTTGGCCCATCCACTGGAGTATGGGCAGCCTACCAGGGGCCACATCAATGAAGACCCAGAAGCCATCAACTGCCAGTAAATACTTCAGCTGGAGGTGGGGCCTCACGAGCCCCTCCCCGGTCCGTGCTGGACTATTGACTGACTTGATCTTGTGTGGGCAAGCTCGAGAGCGAACAGCCTCATTGTGCCCTGCAGAAGACACTGTTCTCTGCAGCCATTCCTGACTTCTGACTCTGACAGTCTTTCTGCCCCTCCTTCCTCACTGTTCCGTAAGCCTTGGGGGTAAGGGCTATGAGATGATGTCCCATTCGGGACTGAGCCTTCCACAATGACAATGTGGGTTCTAGGGCTCAACTCAGGTCCTCATTCTTGCACAGGAAGTATGTGACTGACTCTGCTGTCTCCTCACTCTGAGTACATGCATCTCTAAGTGTCCTCTACAGTCTGAACTCCTCCTGGGCATGGGTGTTTTGTTATTCTGAACTGTCTCTGTCTCCGTGATTTTGGCTCATGGGTGTTTTGTTATTCTGAACTGTCTCTGTCTCCGTGATTTTGGCTCATCGGCAGGTTGGTGATTTCTCATTGAGGTTCAAATTTGTGTTTCCTTGACAACTAACGGGTATCACTTTATGCATTTTCTGACTGGTCCCAGAACCATGAGTGTGATGTGTTTGCTCAAGTGCATGACCTGCCTTCTCCTGAAAGTGCAGGTCTTTGTTTACTTTAGAGCCGACCTTCGTGAGTTACACGTGCTGCAAATATTTCCTGCTACTGCTTGTTTTCCCCTTTTGACGTTTTTCTGGTATTTTTGAACAGACAGAAAGACAACTTTTTTTTTTTTTTTGGTCTTTCTCAGACAGGGTCTCCCTGTAGCCCCAGCTGGCCTGAAACTCACTCACTATGTAGACCAGGCTGGCCTTGAACTCACAGAGATCCGCCTGCCTCTGCCCCCCCCACCCCCAGTACTGGGATTAAAGGCGTGCGCCACCATGCCCGGCTTTGAAAGTCAACTTTTGTGTGGCCAAATGTATACAACTTTTCCTTTAAGGTTATTAGGTTTCGAATCTTGTTCAAAAATATTTTTTCACCCAAAGGTCGTGAAGACGTTCCCACACATCATCTTTTATATTGAGTGTGTGACATTCCCACTTGCATCGTCTGTCCAGAAGTTTTTTGTGTATAAGTTGAATTGGGGTTTCATTCCCCTCCTTGTAGATAGCTGCTGGCCCCGGGGCCGTTATCCTTCCTGTAATTCCATAGACCAGACACTTCTAAATCAAGTGTCCCCTACCCACTGTGCTTTTTCTGCCCATTCTTCTCTTTAATTGCATCAAAACCCATCTTGTCTTTGTTACAGGGGGTCATGGTGCACCTTACCTCTGGTCGAACAAGCTTTCTCCTGTTTCTATTACCTAGCAATAGCGTCTTGTGTTTTCTTGCTGTTCGTATCGCCATCAGGAACTAGAGTCTGGGGAGATACTTCAGATGGTAAAGTTCTTACTGTGCAGGCACAAGGAGTGGAGTTCAAGTCACAGAAATCATACAAAAAGAAAAAATCCCCACGAAAACCAAAAAACCGCTGGCTGTGGTAGTATACAATCGTAATCCTGGTATGGGGAGGTGAAGACAGGTGGGCACCGGGTCCCTCTGGCCACCAAGCCTAGAGGAATTGATGAGTTCTAGGCCATGAGAAACCATCTCAGAAAACAGGGTGGATAGCTCCCGAGGTTGACCACTGACCTCCCATCATACATGTGCATTTGCATACATGTACACACATGAACGAACACACACACACACACACACACACACACACACACACACACCAAACCTTAGAACTAGCCTGCCAAGCTCCACAGAGGTTTTCTGGGGACTTTGATCACAGTCTCTTCCGTGGGGTCCACAGTTGTGGGAACACGGACATCTGTGTAAAATGGGGCCTCCAATCAATGCAAATGTGCCATCTCTATTTCTAAAGCTTTTTTGACATTCTCTAGAGTGCTTTATAGTTTCCTGAAGAAAGACCTTTTGTGTTTGGTTAGATTAATTCCTTCTTCTTTTCAGACGGTGTTGTAAAATTTTATTCCTTTGGCTTTACTCATTGAGGCAGAATTTGCATACAGTAAATTACACAGAGTGTAAACTCCAGATTAATGAGATTTGGCATCCGCATACACTCAAGTAATAAAAGTCTCAATCAAGACATTTCCCCAGTGCTGTTTCTAGGCAATTGTCCTGTCCCTCTTGCTGAGGCAACTGCTCCGTGGGTTTCATGTCACTGTAGATGAGACCTGCTGCCCTAGAGCTCTGCACACGCAGACCGGCACACCGCCTGCCCTTTGCTGTCTGGTTGCTTCCTGAACCTCATATCTGCTGTTTCCTGTATCTGAAGTCATTCCTTTTTATTGCAGAACGAAAGGCATTGCATCATATGAACATACTGTAATTTGCTTTTTAATTCACCTGTTGCTGGTTGTTTGGGTGGCTTTTAGCTTTTAGCGATCATGAACAACACTGCTATAAACATCTCGGGAAAAGGCTTCATGTGGCTGGCCCGCCTTCATTTCCTTGGGTAAATATCTGGAAATGGAATTTCTGGCTCATAGGATGGAGTTTGGCTCAGCTTTATAAGGAAATGTAAAAGAGTTTTGAAAGTGGGGAGCACTCCTTGGAAGCCCCCCGACACGCTCACATCAGGGGTGATGTGTGGTGTGGAATCTTGGCTCCAGTGTGGGTACAGTGGTACTGCTGCTCATGTGGACTCTTCTGGTCTTTAATGACGCTCAGCCTCCTCTCATACGCATACTGTCCACTAGCAGACAGTCTGCTGTTTTCTTTTGTGATGGGTCTGGTCAAGTCTTTCGTCCATGCTGAAAGCTACTTTATTAAGGCTTGTTGTGCCTACAATAACACAGTCATGTTGTGTCCCATTTGGTGACTTTTGATGGTGAACATAGTGACCAGCACCACAGTCACAACTAGAACATTCCCTGTACTCCAACTTGCCACTACCTCACCTCCAGCCCCAAGCTCTTTGTCTCTAGAGAACTTTGCTTGTTCTAGAATTGTTCATCAATGAAATGGTACAGTCAGTGTCCTCATGTGTCTGAACTCCTTTGTTTGATGTGATGACGATAGGTTCCACTGTGCTGTTGTGTGTTTATTTGATCTTGTAGTGAGGAAGTTTCCAATGCCAAGGATGGTTCATATGCTGTGCTGGATGCTTTAGTGTCAACTTGACACACCTTAGGTGGAAGGAGCCTCAAGTGGGGAATTGCCTCCATAGGACTGGCCTGTGGCCGTGTCTGAGGGGCATCTTCTTGATGAGTGATGTGGGAGGGCCCAGCCCACTGTGGGTGGTGCCACCCCTGGGCAGGTGGGCCTGTGTTGTATAAGAAAGCAGGCTGAGCAGGGGCCAGGGGAGCAAGCCAGTAAGCAGTGTTCCTCCATGGCCTGTGCTCCAGCTCCTGCCTCCAGGTTCCTGCTCTGAGTTCCTACCTCAGGCTCCCTGATGAACTGTGACCTGGGAGATGTAAGACGAATAAACCCTTTCCTCCCCAAGCTGGTAGTGGTCAGAGTGTTTTGTTACAGCAATGGAGAACAAACTGGAACATATGCTGAGCTTTGTTCACCCATTCACCCACTGATGGTCACTTGAAAGATCCTCTGTATTGGTTATTATGAATATTGATGTTGTGTACATTTGTGGGATGTGATGGTTTAACGGAGAACTGTCCCCTATAGGCTTGTGTATTTGAACACTTGGTTCTTGGTTGATGGTGGTTGGTGGCTGTGTTTGGAGAGGTTATGGGACTTTAAGTAGATGTAGCCTTGCTGGAGGAAACACATCATGGGGGTGGGCTCTCAGAGTATAGCCTAACCCTGCTTCCAGTTCACTATCTCTGCTTCCTGGGCAAATGTTGAGGTTGAGATGTGATCTCTCAGCTTCCTGTTTGGGTTGACTGTTGCCGTGCCTCCCTGCCATTATGGACTCTCTCTCTGGATTTGAACCCTGGTCTCCTGCAAGAACACCCAGTGCTGCTAACTGCTGAGCCATCATCTCTCTAGCCCCAGGTGGAAGGTGTTAAGTGTCAGGTGAGTCTGCTTGTTGAGACCTCTTTTACTATTCTATTGATAACTCTGAGAAGTCTTGGAATCCTACTTACAGCTGTGGTTCTTTTTTGCTTCTGTGCTGTCAGGTTTTGCTTCTTACATCTTGAAGTTCTCTTGCTGGGTATGTCCCACTGAACACTCCTGTGATGTCTTAATGGACTGTGCAATTCTGATTATGATTGGTCTCCTTGTGTCTCTGATAGTTGTCAGGGTTCTTAGGTTAGAGTTTGACAAACCATGTATTTCCCATCTTTTTAATTTTACTCTTTTATAAGTGTGTCTTTATAAAAGAGTACTGGAGCCAGGAGGTATCCTGAATGACAGTTACATTTACTACATTCGCTAATGGTTGGTTAAGCACTACTGTGATGGTTTGAATGAGAATATCCCCCATAGAGTCCATGTATTTGGACATTTTGTCCCCAGTTGGTGGCACTGTTTTGGGAGGTTTTAGGAGGTATGGACTTGCTGGAGGAAGTGTGTCACTGGGGTGGGTTTTGAGAGTTTTTAAATCTTAACAGATTTCCAGTTGCTCTCTGCTTCCTGTACCTGCTTGAAGATGTGAAGGCTTAGCTTCTGCTCCTGCTCTGGCCACCTCACCACGCCTCCCGGCAATGACGGACTCTAATCCCTCTGGAACCTGGAACTGTAAGCTCAGATAAGCTCTTCTTCCTATAAATTCCCCTGGTCACGGTGTTTTATCACAGTAACAGAAAATTCTAAAACAGCTATGTTTTTACTCCTGTTTTTATTGTTTTTTTTTTCATGCTTTATTTACGAGTGATTGTTTTGTGATTCTGTGTTCACTGCATATGGGCATTTTGAGTGCACAGGTTTTACAGGACAGGTTTTGATGGACCAATCTTTACCTTCATGTAGGATCACCCATTTTATTTGTCACACAGATCCTTATGACAGTGTACTCCACTGCTTCTCCATGGTCTGTGCGACGGATGGTTGATCCACACATATTACTTCTACCTGTATTATTGTGGTGGTTTGAATTAGTGTCCCCCATAGGCTCCAAGTATTTGGACACTTGATCCCCAGTTTGTAGTGATGTTTGAGAATGGTCAAGGAGCCTTTAGGATGTGTGGTCATGCTGGAGGAAGCCCATCACTGGGGTGGGCTTTGAGAGTGCTTAATCCTTGCAGGATTCCCAGTCTCTCTGCTTCCTGTGCCTGTTTGAAGATGTGACCGTTTGGCTTTCTGCTCTGGCCACCTCTGCTGCCATCCTCCCCCGCCACTGTGGACTTTTAGCCTTGGCACCGTAAGCTCAAACAAGCTTTTCCTTCTATAATTTGCCTTGGTCATGGTGTTTTATCACAGTAGCAGAAAAATGGCTAACACATACCTATATTATACATTTCCAAATCTGTGCTTTCCTTTAAACGATCAACTTTAAAAATAAATCTAACAGATTAGACTAAAAGGTCTTTATGTCAATTTCCACTGCTCTACATGTCTCAGTGTGGATCCATGTCTTTATCTGATGTTTTTACTTAGCCTGAAGAGTGTTTTATGATGTTTTAACGTGCATTGCCAGGGCAGCAAAGTCTCTCGGATTTCGTGTATCTGAGACAGCCCCTATTTAATGTGCATTTTGTAGGGTTTTCTGGTTTTTTTCTCTATCCTTGTGAGGTTTGCTATCAGAGCCCTGGCTAGTCTTCCATGGTGACTTGGGAAGTAATCCACCTTCCCTTTTTCTTTGGGGAACATTGAGTCTTTTTTTCAGTGAGTATCTATTGGAACTTGCTCCAGGACCTCTTTGGGCAGCTCTTAGTGGAAGGATGGGTATACTGCGTAAACACCACCTCCCTGCCTCCCTTTACTTTGAGGCTTCCTGGTGAAAGGTGTGATGTCAGGTGTGCCCCTGATCCCAAGGTCCTATGCAGCACCCTATGTATGAAGAGGCTATTTTAGGTATTGTGAGCGTGAGCAGTTTTCAGTTTTTTTTCTTTTGGGTTTTTTGAGACAGGGTCTCCCTGTAGCCCCAGCTGTTCCAGAACTCACTTTATAGACCATCTGACCTCAGACTCACAAAGATCTGCCTGCCTCTGCCTCCCAAGTGCTGGGATTAAAGGTGTGCACCACCAGGCTGGGCCCAGTTTTCAATTTTTATTATAAATAGTTTTTTAGTTTAAGGTAAGAAGGTGAATGAATTCCAGGCTGGAGAAGTAGCTCAGCAGTTAGGAGACACACCTGTAATGCCCATCACACCTGGGTTTGTCCTTCCTTTGGGGATCCCAGTGCTGTGAGGGCTCTTTCCTGCTCTTGCACCCTCCGTTTCCAGAGGTCTCATGCCTCCCAGCTCTGATGTCTAAATTCCAAGACCATTGGGTCTTTTGTCTTCATGTTGGCGCAGCTCACAGAGCAGAGCGTGCCTGTACCAGGGTCCCACGGATACTTATTGAATGAGGAAAGGTAAGATTTGGGATCCAAAGAAGTCTGGACAAGAGGAAGAGAAAAGTTCTAGAAATGACTTATAGGCAAGGAACCAGGAGACAGGTCAGAATGAGGGACCAGGTCAGGCAGGGCCCTTTTGCTGAAGCCCAGGAGGAAACAGGCAAGGATGGAAGCTCAATGGAGGACCAGCTTTGTGGGCATGGAACTACTGTGGGGTGGGCCAGATGCTTGAAGATGCAGAGGGTCAGGTCAGAATTCCAGGGCTTTGGAGTTGAGGTGTTGAAACCTGCCCTGTGCTTGGTGAGTCACTGCTGATTTATGACTGGGAAGCGCATCCCAAAAGCAATCCCAATGACCAAATAACTGTCCACTTTTACAGGTTCTAGCAGACAGCAAGAATCCACATGGTGAGGGACCACCCACACAGGCAGCACTCTACTTGAGGACCTAGGGTCTGAATAGGGCAGAGCAGTTTTGACTTCCTTTTTCAGACTAGGACCTCACATGATGAACTCAAACTCTCTATGTAGTCAAGGCTGGCCTTGAACTTCTGATCCCCCTGCCTCCACTTCCTTAGATTGGACTACAGGCGAGTGCCGCCACACCCAGCTTCCAACTTGACTTTTTTGAGCTTCTGTGCCTTCTTATTAAACTCCATTAATCAAAGAAATAGATATTCGTGACCATTTGTGATGTCAGAACTGAGTAGATTCTGTAGAAAGGCTATAGAGCCTTGGATGTCACTCTATCTCCGTGCTGCCCAACTGGGGACCATGTGTATCTCAGGTGCCCATGAAGACTGAACTGAGAGCTCTTAGCATGACTCCTGGCTCAGAGTAAGAACTGGTTTGTAGAGACATTACTGAAAACAAAGACCTCAGCCCCTCTTTCTGGAAGCTGACCAGGGCTCCGCTGAGAGCTGCTGGGAAGCCCAGCTTTCTACCGTCCTGCACAATTCCACTACAGTAACACAGAGACAGCAAAAGGGGCCTATTCTGCAGCCCAGCCGGAAACTCGGCGAAGGCATGGGAGGCTCTGGAGCAGGAGAGGCCATGGGGCCGAGATTCCCAAGTGTCTCCCCAACACCCATGGTGTGGTGCTGAGCTCTGTGTTTCTCCAGCGCTTTGGGGATCCCACCCCAGCAACTGATGTGCTTCCGTTTCCTCCCCTTCCGTCCTCTGTCCTTTTACCCCTTCCTCCTCCTTCCCTCCCTGCTCTTCTTTCCCTTCCTTTTGATGGACGCCGTCTCCAGGGAAACACTGAGTTAGGACAGTGCAGAGCCTTGGTATCCCCTTCCTCCTGAGTAAGACCACCTTCTTGAAGGGCACCCTGGTGGGGGCATTTAGATAATGTCTTGGCCAGGAGTGCCCCCACCTCAACCTTCAGCTTCAGGAAAGTATAGAGAACATAAAATATCCAGCTTTCCCTCCCAAACACAGGCAGACCCGCCCACACCCCCGACCCCAAACTTGGCCTCCAGAGTGTTGAGAAGGGAATGAAGATTTACTTACCTTGTAACAGAGCTGTTAAGGAATGAGAGAGAGAGAGAAAGAACACAGCTACATCTTAGGTTACATACAGAACATCTTATGTGCTGTACTGTGGAGGTCGGGGTGGGGGGACACTGCTCACTGGCTCGCTCCCCTGGCTGCTCAGCTACCTTTCTCATACAGCCCAGGCCACCTGCCCAGGGATGGCGCCACCCACGCTGCAACAAATGCCTCACAGACGTGCCCACAGGCCGTCTTAGGGAACTCTTGAGTTGAGGGTCCCTCTTCTTGGTCGTCTCTAGGTGTGTCAAGTTGGTAAAAACCAACCTGCACAGACGCCAGTTCTTTTTTTCTTTCAAAAGAGTTAGAGTCTTTTTACCAGAATGTCACCTCTGTCTTATAGAAATTACAATAGGAAAATGAGATTTCAAACAATCTCAAATAAACACTCTACCAACCTAATGGGAAAATATCTGCGCTATTTAGCTGATTGTAGTAGTTTGTCGTGATGGTTTAGAGATAAGTTGCATTTTTTTTAATGTATATTTTTCATTTTTTATGCATCTCATACAAAACATCTTAATCATCTTTATACCCCCTCCCCCATCTGTACGCCATCATAACCCCCCCCACTGGATTTCATGTATTCTGTCATATATATTAAGGCCTATACAGTCAAGTTAGTGTGCCCAGCATCTCTCAGTGCAAGTTCATCCAATGAGGTCTAGTTAGCCTATCTAGAGACTCTCTCTTACAGAAGATCAACTCTTCCTCGCCTGGCAGTAATCAGCTACCAATGGTTCTTCAGTAAGGTTGGGGCCTGCTGCCCATTTCCCAGTTCTATGCTGGGTTTTGTCTGCTTGAGTTTGCATGGGTCTTGTGTATGCTGACACCATTGCTGTACGTTCATATGAGCAGGGTCCCAGGAGCCTGTAAGATTCTGTTTCCATATGGTCCTGCACCTCCTCCCCTGGCTTTTACAATCGTTCTGCCCCCTCTTCCACAATGGTCCTAGAGCCTTGGGTGGGTGAAGTTTGATATAGGATCCTGTCCAAGGACCCACACTCTGCAGACTTTTATTCTCTACGCTTTGGCCATTTGTGGCCTTTTGTGATCACGACCCTCTGTTGCATAAGGGAGCTTTGCTGATGAGAGTTGAGAGATGCATTAGTGTTCTCTCTACCCCTTGTTCCACTGTGTTCCATGAGCCTTAGGTGCAGAGGTTCCATTGTTGATGTGACACTTAGGGCTGGGCATCTCACAGACACTTATTCTCTGTGTGTGACCAGTTGTGGAACTCGATACTAGACTCTGTTGCAAAAGAAGATTCTTTGATGAGTGGTGACTGGTATTCATTTGTCTAGGGATGTGACAGCCTTAGGAATTTCTCTACAATCTATGACCTCTTCAGCAATGTGTATTTGGTTATGTTTACAGTACCACACCTGAGTTTCTTCCCATTGAGTGGGCTTTAATTCCAATTAGGTGGCTGTTGATTAACCCCAAGATAAAAGTGCCACCACTGTACCAATATAGTTTTTTGTTCCAGTCATTGTGGTTATTAGGCTTTATAGCTGGGGTTGAACCATCGATCAGTGTTCTCCCTTAGCAGTTTGTATAATGTCCTCCAAAGCTATGAGAGCTAGCCTTCAGGGGGAGGCTTCCAGGTCAGTTCCAGCTCCACTGCTCCAAGTCCTGTGTCTGAAGTATGTCCTGTCTTTGGCAATAGGGTCTTACCTTCATGTTCTGGGAGGCAATCACGGGCTGTGGCAATTGCCTGTGTAATTTGGGAGTCTCTTGTACTACTCTAACCAACAACTTGAAGGGAGATTTCTCCTGTCTGGCACTGTGTTTCTTGATATACAGTTATATACACGCTATACACATGCACTCATGTACAGATATCGTATGTGTATTTTTTAAGAAGCTTTTGAACGAATACATTTCCCTCTGGTTTTTCACACCAGCTAAGTATTATTTATCTCTCTCCCCCCTCTCTGTCTAACCTTCTCTCCTCCTTCCCCAGTTAAAGTACCCCCATTTTTCCCATCTCACCCTTGATAATGCCTGACTCCTATGATCCCCTCACCCCCCACATCTCTCCTGAGCTCCTTATCCCCCTTTGCCCCCATGGTTCCTTGGATAACCCTCCCTCTTCCCCTCCCAGTTAGATACCCCTATTTTACCCATTTCCCCCTTGGTGACACCTGTCTCCTACTGTTCTTCTCTCTCAGGCTCCTTCTTTCCCTTTACCTGCCTGGTTCCTTTCCATTTTCCTGGCTCCTGCAGTTACATCAGGATACATACTCACATATAAGGCCTTGGTGCTAAGAGTCACAAAGAGGGAGAACATATGTAACTTGTTTTTCTGAGTCTGTGTAACTTCATTCAGTACAACAGTTTCTAGTTCCATCCATTTAGCTACAGATTTCATGATTTTTGTCTTTCTTTAATGCTGAGTAGAACTCTATGGTATAAATCTGTCATAGTTTCATCATCAACTTGTCAGTTGAGGGACACGTAGGTTGTTTCCATTTCTTAGCTATTGTGAAAAGAGCAGCAACAGACATTATCATTCAGGAGTGTGTTTGTTAATCTCCGTGCACCTGTGTAGTTACTAGAGTTTCTTTTGGTGTTGATTTTAAGCTTTTTTTGCATTGTGGGCTGATAGAAGGCATGGAATTATTTCATTCTTTTTTGTGTTTGTTGAGGTTTGTTTTGTGCCCCAGTATATGGTCAGTTTTAGAGAAGCTTCCATGGACTGCTGATAGAAAGTGTATTCTTTGGTGTTTGGGTGGAATATTTGGTAGATGTCCATTAGGTCCATTTGATGTGTGGTATCATTTGATTCAGATGTCTCTCTGTTTCTTTTTCCAGTTGACCTGTCTATTGGAGACAGTGGGGTGTTGAAGTCCCCTGCTATTACCTATTTGGGGTTAATCTGTGTCTTAAAGTCCTGTAGTATTATTTTTGTGAAATTGTGTGCACTAGAGTTTGGTGCATATATGTTCATGATTGTAATATCTTCTTGGTTAACTGTTCCTTTGATCAGAATGAAGTGACCCTCTTTATCTCTTTTGATTAGTTTTAGCTTGAAGTCTATTTTATCAGATATTAGAATTGCAATCCATGCTTGTTTCTTAGTGTCATTTGCTTAGAATATTTTTTCCATCCTTTCACCCTAAAGTAGTGCCTGTCCTTGAATGTGAGACGAGTTTCTTGCGGACGACAAAAAGATGGATTTTGTTTCTTAATTCATTCAACTAGCCTGTGTCTTTTGACTGGGAAGTTAAGACCCTTGATATTTAGTTATTATCGAAAGATGTGTATTAGTTACCATCATTTTGATTTCTGTTTACATTCTTGGTCTAATTTTATATCTCCACAATTCCACCTTCATTTAGGTTCTTTCTCTGCCTCTTGGGTGTAGATGTTCCTTTCTCCATTCCGTGTATTGCACGGAGCATTCTCTGAAGGGCTGGTTTGGCGAACATTGATTATTTCAGCCTATTTGTGTCGTGGAAGATTTTTCTTTCCTCTTAACTATAATAGACAGTTTTTCTGGGTAAAGGATTCTGGGTTGGCATCTATGGTCGTTTAGAACTGGGAATACTTTGGTCCAAGCTCTTCTTTCATAGTTTGCATTGAAAAGTCAGCTGTAATCCTGATGGGTTTTCCTTTATATGTGACTTGTTTCCTTTTGCAGCTTTCAGTGTTCGCTCTCTGTTCTGTACGTTTAGTGTGTTTACTATCGTATGTGTGAGGAGTTTCTTTTCTTGTCCTATTTGCTGTTCTATGTTCTTCTTTATTTCTATAGGGATGTCTTACCTTAATTTGTGGAAAATTCCTTCTATAATCCTGTTGCAGAGCTGGTCAATAACATTTATCTGGGCTTCATCTCCTTCCTCTATGCATATGAAATCTGGACTTTTCATGCTGTCAAACATTTCCTGCATATTCTGTTCCTGATTTTTTAAAATAATTCATATTCTTTGTTTGAATGCTCCAGTTCGTCAACCTTATCATACAGTCTTGGTACTCTGCTTTCCATTTTGTTCATCCTACTGGTGAGGCTTTCTCCTGTCATTTCAAATTGACTTAATGAGTGTTTCACTTCCTTCTTCGTTTCAGCCTGAGTTTTCTTCAGAGTTTCTCTCTCTTCTGTGAAGTCGGTCAGAAGTTTATCCCTATGCTCTTTGAGTTCTTTGAGTTGTTTGTGCATTCTTTAAATTCATTGAATTATCTGATTATGTTTATGATCATTCTTTTAAATTCTGTTTCTTGGGTTAGCTCTAGGGGGTTCTCCTTGTAGAACTCTTCAGTAGGATTGGTGGTGATTTGTGGGGTCGTATTATTTTGTTTTTTCACACTATTATTTTTTTCATTGTGACTTTGGCATATGGATTTCTTTAGTTGCTTGTGATTCTGATATGAAACTCAAACCTTCCTTTGTTGAGTTGGAGTTTGATTCTGTTATTGATGTACCTTGGTTGTTTTCTGATTGGGTATGAAAAATTGGTTAGTCTAGGCTTCAGGCTCTCCCTTTTGATTCTATATTGGAGGGTCAAGATGGCTTCAGTCAGGCTACTCAGGAGCTCTCCAGGAGGATGAAGTGGCCCAGGCTATGTAGGAGCACTCCAGTTGACTCAGATGGATAGTGCCAATGTCCAAGGAAAGGAGATGGGAAATAGACATGCTAGTCCCTACTAGTCAGCAGGGAAGCTAAGCCCTGGAGCAGTGGGAGGGGGCTGCAGATGGGCATGGCATGATTTAGGCAGCTCACCCAGGAGACTGAGCCAGGCACGCTCAGGCATTCACAAGAGGTCTGTGCACAGGAAGAGGTTATGGGAGAAGGCAGTGGAGGGGAGCCTGGCCCTGGAGCAGTGGGAAGGCCAGTTCTTATGGCTAGAGGTTGAGCTGAGGCTGCTGGGAGTCCTCAGGTGTGTGTGTATGTTTGCACATGACATGCGTGTGTGCGTGCATGCATGTGTGTGTATGTGTTAGATGCTTTTGATAAGAAGGAATCAGACTGGAGCTCTGAGAACAGAAACTGCAGGGTGGGGCTGGAGCTCTGTTGGTCTAGTGCTTGCCTTGCATGCCAGAAGGCCTGGGTTGAGTCCCCAGCGGGCATAAACCTGGCAGTGACAGCCTGTAATCCCACCACCTAGGAGGTGGAGGCAGCAAGATTAGTTCTAGGCCATTTTTGGCTACAAAGTGAGTTTGATCCTGTCTCAAGCAAAACTAAACAAACCAAAGAAAAACCAAAGCAAATGAGCAACAAGGAGACAGCAGCTGTCCCTTGCCTGTGTGCCCTTCGGCCACCACAACTGGCCACCACACCAGTGCTGGTTCTGCCTCACACCCTCCTGTAGCTGGGATCCTGGCTTCCTGCAGCTCGGTCCTCCCTCTCTCCTTCCCGCCTTCCTGTTATTCCTCCTTGCCCTGTTATAGGCAGATCTGATTCCCAGGGCACCCACTGATGTTTCCAGGGCCTTGTGTCCCAGGACAAAGACTTGTGCCGGGGAAACATGGTTGGAATAGCTATAGACAGTTTCTTGAGAATGGGAGTGGGCCAGTGGGTTGGGGAAGCACGGGCTCAGAAGCACTGGGCCAAGAGCTCTTTACAGGTTTTCTACAAAGCACTGGCCTCCGCCATGCTTGAAGTCTACCGGCTTTCCTCATATGAGCGCTGTTTGTTGCTTGTAGCCCAGGTGGGGAAGGGCTTCCAAGGTCTCTGCCTACTGGCTCCTCTCCTGTTGATCCTGATGCTTCTGTCTCCAGCCCCTGCCCTCCTGCCACACCCTCAGGCACCAGATGATGCACAGAGCTCTAACACCAGCCTCTTCGAGAATGGCTTGTTCGTGAGCTCTGTGTGAGCTCTGTGTGGCTTTGCGTGGGTTGGGGGAGGGAGCCCTCAGTGTCCACAGCTGTGTCCACCCCCTGGATTTCCTGTAGTGTTGTAGTGTTTGTGAAGACCCTGGGCCACTGATGAGCAGAACTTTGTTACTTAACCTCCCAGGAAGCTAAATAAACCCCAGCTTGATTTACTTAGTTGGTTAATCTATGCTAAAGTCCTCAGAAGTGATTTATTGATTTGCTTAAAGGGAGATCCCTGGGGAAGAGACCATCAGCTCTCCAAGCAGCCCCTCATTCAGCCTGATAATGAAGGTGCTTTCACTGTGAATTTGAAGGTAAGAATTTCATCCTGAAGGGAAACTTCCTTGTTGAGGAGGGAAAATTGCTAGATGATTTGGATTTGCCAACAGCAGATGTCTGACCAACCAGAGTCTTTGTTTCTACCCGGGGTCCAGGCCCAGAGGCTTGCAGGTGGCAGTCAGGGCAGGGCAGGGCAGGGCAGGGCAGGGATGCTGGGCAATGCCCAGGGCTTCAGGCAGCTCAGTCCAAGGCTTCTCATCCCTAGCTGAGGACAGCACAGGACAACCGAGGGAAGCTTGGGACTGCCTGGGAGCTGGGGTTGGGTATGAGGGGCTGCTTCTGAAGGGAGGGACACTTGTCTAGTCCTGAAATGCGTATAGATGGTACCCAGGGTGGAGTTCTCCAGAGAGATAGAACCAGCAAGATGTATATAAGTGCATACAGGAATATGACCTTGGACACCTGCACATACACACATACATGTATGCACTCACAAATACATAATACATACATGCACTCACACACATAATACATACATGCACTCACAAATACATAATACATACATGCACTCACACATACATAATACATAGATGCACTCAAATACATAATACATA
>NW_008328342.1:123039-123378 GCF_000622305.1 Nannospalax galili
TACTCACAAATACATAACACATACATGCACTCACAAATACATAATACATACATGCACTCACACACATAATACATACATGCACTCACAAATACATAATACATACATGCACTCACACATACATAATACATAGATGCACTCACACACATAATACATACATGCACTCACACACATAATACATACATGCACTCACACACATAATACATACATGCACTCACACACACACACACACTCATACACAGACACAGTGACACAGCCACACTCAAACACACACACACTCACAGTCACACACACATGCTCACATTCACACACACACACTCACACTCACACACACTCACACAC
>NW_008328342.1:123730-128236 GCF_000622305.1 Nannospalax galili
CATGCATTATTCACTCACACACATAATACATATATGCATACATACACACATTCACATACACTCTGACACTCACACACACACACACACACACACAAACACACATAATGTGCTCACACACACTCATACACACACAAACTCTTTCACACACACATACAAATATGATTCAGTCAGCAACAGATGGCACATCTACTGTGTTCTCACAACACTGTCACCTGGTGATGTTGTGGTCACCCTTGTTTCGTTGTCTCAGTGTGTCCTATGATGTTGGCACAATGTCAGAATTACCTAACTATGAGTTTCTTAGAACAAAGACTTGATGTTATGTGATGAGTAACTTTGTGAGTGTGTGTGTGTGTGTGTGTGTGTGTGTGTGTGTGTGTGTGTGTATGGGGGGAGAGAGAGAGATCAGGAACTGGCTCCTGAGATGGTAGAACCTGGAGAGTCTGAATTCTGCAGAGGCCGGAGGATGGAGACCTGGGTAGTCAGGCAGTGTTGAATCTGAAGGCCAGTGCAGGCTGAATTCCTTCTTCCGAGGACAGCCTCCATCTTTCAGACCTTCAGTGGGTTGGATGAGGCTCACCTCAAGGTGGAGGGCCTTCTCAGAGTCTGCTGATATGGCCAGGAGTCACATCTGTAACCCCTTCCCAGCAACAGCCTGACTGCTATGTGGCTGGATGGCCAAGTTATATTAAGATATGTAACAGGACCTTCCCGGTGGGAAGCAGAAGGCCTGGCCAGGGTCTGGGTACGAGTTACATGGAGTACCTGTGGGTGAAGGAATGGATAGGGGAGCAAGGGCCAGGCTTGCATTCCTGTTCTGGCTGTGGTCCAGGAGAGGGAAGCCTGACAGGAATTCAGATGGCAGTGCCACTGCCTGGGGGCTGATGCCATGTCCAAAGGAGGGGGCAGGTCAGCAGAGTCAGGGGAGGTCTCTGGACAGGTTGCTAGAAGCTGTTGCCAGGCGTGATGGAGGGGCTGGTGGCAAGGTGGGCTTGTGAAATGGGCAGAGTCCATGTGTCTTGGTGACAGGCTGGGGACCAGATCCCAGCCATGGGTCACCCCCTCACTGTCCTGCCCTCGGCCACTTCACACTCCTTCCTGCCACTGGCTGATCCAGTGCTGCAGTCCCAGAAGGTCAGCAGCCACCGGCCTCACGCAGGGACTTGGGGACTCTTCACCAACCCCAGTGCCCAAGAAACTTGATAAACGAGTAACCAAGTCTCGGGACAGTCTGGCTTAGTTTCCTTCTGTGGGTGGGGCCCCGAGTGGCCCCCTGTGACTGAGTGAGGACAAAGCACTCTGCAGAGAAGCACACTGCGATGTGAATGGATGCCTTGACGACATCCCACCATCACATGCGCAGTGGCACTTGCTAAGCTGCCCTGCTGTGTGTGGTTCAGTGTCAAGAATGCTTCAGTGAACTCCCTGAGGATTAATGTCAGTGCCCTTCTCAGATTGCCTCAGAGTCCTAGGCAGGGGTGAATCGGCTTGTGTTGTGAAGGGGTCAAGTTAGGATGGTATTTTTGTGGCTGAGAACACAGGAAGTCTTCGTGCCCTGACGGGTGGTGCTAACCCAGAATCACCAGCCAAGTGGACTGTTAATTATATGATTACATGGCATTCTTATCGCCCAGGTGGCCAGTGCCTGGTCTCCTAGTCTGAGGCCCTCTGAGGTTAGCTGGGCAGAGCCTGAGGCCTCGCGGTCACCCCCAGCCACACTTGCATCTTGAGATCTTGTTACTGGGTGCTGGGTGGCAGGTGAACCCGAGGTAACAGCCCACAGGTCCAGGCATATGTGACTGTGGGTACAGCTTTGCTGAGGAGGCAAGTCTCAAGGTAGGCTCACTCTGCCGCTGGATAGAAGGTCAGGGAAGGGGGAGGTGGCCAGCTGGCAGCTAGGACTTAGCCCTATTACCTATGGAGAGATGGAGGACAGCGGAAGGCCAGACTGGGTTGAGTGTGTTCTTCAGGAGACATGACCCTATTTCTTGGTCACGGGTCTATTAGCTTTTGCTGGGTAGAAAACCAGCCTAGAACCCAGGAGCTTCAAATGATGGCCAAATGCTTAGCTCATGATCCAGAGACTGGGCCATCTGACTGCTCAGCAGGAGGTTCTTCTGGCCGTGATGGAGCTCTCTCCCAGCTGTGCACCATATGAAGACATTTTAGTCATCAATAGATCACATGTTCTATAGTGGTCTCATGACATGACATTGCCCAGTGATGCCATAACCATCTTAATATATGTATCCTATAATGAAATTTCAAAGGACACCTTTGTCAGACCATATCCCCATCATTAAACTATGTGAATATGCTGTGTCCAGCATTAGGTTGTTTAGAAGGCTCTGCTCCAGACTGACTGGTTATCAGCTAGGCCAAGGGTGGTCCTGTTGCCAGCAGCCCAGGCTTGTTTACCCAGTTCTAGTCAGGTTTGGAGATGGTCCGGTCTCATGAGGCATTGATCAGAGCTGGGAACCTGTTATTTCTACCACATCATATCAGTAAAACGTGTCCCAAGACTAGCCAGAGCCAAGGGTAGGAAACAGACTGTGCTTCTGGTGGGTCAGTGCCATGGTTTGAATGCTTGTGTTGAGGTGAGGCTGAAATTAGGAGGGGGGACCTTTAAGAAGCCACCAGAACTGGAGTGCCACCTGCCCAGGGGACTGAGCTGCTTTTGTGACTGTGGAAGTGGGCCGGCTGCTGACAGTGGGATGCTCCACCTCCTGCTCTCCCCGCCCTCTACCGAGGTGTGCTGTTTGGAAATGGCCTCGCCAGGTGCCGTACCTTTATATCAGAGTTCCCAGCCTCCCGAACCCTGATAAATACGTTTCTTTATCAGTCACTCAATCTGTGGCATTCTATTAGCAGCCAAAGACCAAGATGGGAGTAACTGCGGCCACCACGTCATCGTATGAGAAGCGTGGGTCTGAGGAGTGGGGGAGCGAAGCAAGGCTGTCTTCCAGATCATCTGCCCTCCTAGGGATCTGATTCAGCAAAGCAGCCTGCCAGCCAGTCCTTCTTCGGAGGGAGGACATGAAAAGGGACTCTGTCCCTCCATCCTGCAGTGTCCAGGTATCACTTCCGTGGAGGAGGAATGGTACACTGGCTTCCCCCCCCCCTCCAGGATGCCTTTGCCTCAGACTACCTCGCCTGACTTCCTAGCTGTTCTGAGGTGAGAAGGAAGAGCTTAGCGGCCAGGCCTGGAGCACCTCTGACCTGCTGGGACCCACCACCAGGGAGCCGCCTCTGAAATCAATTTGGAAATCTCTGCCTCCTAACACAAATGGACTTGTCAGGGGAATAGAAAGCTCTGCCAGGTTCCTAACCTGAAAAACTGGATGAATCTGCCAAAAGCGGTGAGCAGGCGGCTGTTCCCCTGGCCACAGAGACCCAGGAGGATGGGGGACAGAGGAGACAGTGGGTGGAAGAGGATGCAGAGCCGAATCGGTCTAGCTTCAGTCCTGGGGATGCCACTTGACAGGGAGAAACTGGCCATGTGACCTATGGTGTCTGAGCCTGTTTGCCTAACGCCAGTGGCGGTGTGGAGGGCGACTGCCAGCGTCCGCCAGGGCTTTCCTGGAGGTCAGGGACATCTCCAGGCCCTGCGCATTGACCCCTGCTCCCTAGTGGCTTGTTACGTCCATGCAGGCACAGCACACAGGCACCTGGGGTCTCTGCTTTTCTTCATACTGCAAGTATTTGCCATGTTGCTAGAGCTGCATAAACAGCAGGCAGTGATTACAAGCGGGTAGGGATGTGGCTCAGCAGGTGGGTAGAGTGCTCGCCTAGCATGTGCTGAAGCCCTGGGTTCAATCCCCAGCACGGCATCAACCTGGCATGGTGGTGTACACTGTAATCCCAGCACTTGGGAGGTGGGAACAAGAGGATCAGAAATTCAAGGTCATCCTTGGCTACACAGTGAGTTTGAGATCAACCTGGACCCTGTATTTAAAAAAAATGATGCTGTCATTGGTAGTTTTTTGCTGTTTAGGTCGTTTCCAGCTATGACCCCCCCACACCAATGGTTATAATTCTTTATTCTAGCCTGGTGGGCGGGGTGGAGAGCCCCATGACTCCTAACTTATGCACCCCCCCTCTTCTATTCACAAGTCTGTACCCATTTATTCAATCACCCAGAACATGGGACCACCTTGACTTTTATACAACTCTCACCTGCACTACGAATCACTTCTCAATAGTTTTCAAGTGGATATAAATTGAAACCACATTATTCTTTTTAGAAAGTGCAGGGGCTGTGTGATGCGCCCACTCGGCTAGGGAATTTCCCTTCCCAGAATCCCCTGCTGGTGTGTTTCTGCCCTGAGAACTACAGGGGCCTCTCATGGGGCTGTGCAGGGAGTAGACACAGGCAAGGGAGGTAAGCTGCTTCACAGGCTGGACACTGCTCCTGGTCTCGGTCTCTCTCTCTCTCTCTCTCTCTCTCTCTCTCTCTCTCTCTGTGTGTAGGCCAGAGGTCAACCTGAGGGGCCCATCTTCACGAGC
>NW_008328342.1:129342-132713 GCF_000622305.1 Nannospalax galili
ATAACCGCTGGACTTTACTGTGGAATGCTCCATATATCATTTTGGAGTGACTTGTGTTAAATTATGCATCTTGTTCCCCAACACAGCCTGTCTGGTATTGACTGGTAACTGCTGGACTTTACTGTGGAATGCTCCATATATCATTTTGGAGTGACCTGTGTTAAATTATGCATCTTGTTCCCCAACACAGCCTGTCTGGTATTGACTGTAGTCGCTGCATTTTCAAACAATGTGTTTACTTTCTTGCTTTTATCTTTGACCTCTGCGAGCAGCTTGCTTTCAGCCTATCTCTAGGATGTGCCCTGTTTCTGGATTTTCCTTCCTGAGTTAGTCAAAGCTTTTACTGAGTTGCACATATCTTTGAGGCTTGGTCTGTTGTTATAAAAGCTAAGCTCTGCTTCTGACTCTGCCTTGAGCTCACTTTTCACTCTGTCCTCCATGCGCTTTGCCTTGTTAGCTTTCAGCATTTGGAAGGTGGGACCTGATTCACAGCCAGCTCTCTTTTAAAAAAATAAATATTTTATTAATTCTGTGAGAATTTCATATATTTTGATCATATTCACCCCAGTGCTTCCTGGTAATTTCTCTTGAATCCACCCACCTCCCTACTCGTCTCTCTCTCTCTCTCTCTCTCTCTCTCTCTCTCTCATTCTCCCTCTCTCTCCCTCCCCCCTCCTATCCAAGTGTATAAGGAAAGGCTAAGCACTGGCAAGACAGTCACCAATATGGAGACTTTGAAAGATGGTGACCTGTCTACACTTGTGGGCGCTGCTCATGCTGTGGCCTCCAGTATCGTCTTATTTCTCCTGGATAGTTCATTCTTCTCCTACTGCCTGACCTGTGGCCTGTTAGCTCCAGCACCAGATGCAAGAATGACGGTCTTGGGAGGCTGTTTTGTGGTATGTGAGCTCAAATCACTGTGAACTCTGGCCATCTCATCACCTCCTCCATCACCTCCTCTACCTCCTTCCCCACCACCTCCTTCCTCACCTCCTCCATCACCACCTCTACCTCCTTCCCTACCACCTCCTTCCTCACCTCCTCCATCACCTCCATCAACTTCTTCCCCATCATCGTCTCCATCATCTCCATCACCTCCTTCTCCATGTATTCATGTATAAAATTACCAAGGAATATATATATATATAAATTATATGTAATTCTATAAAATATAAATAAATATATATATAAATTTAAACATGTTTAAAATAAAAACCCTGCATTTTCCCTCCTTTCCACCTATCCACTGTGGACTGAGGAGCTGTATGACAGACACCCTGAGCTCTGCTTGCTGAGTCCTGAAGCTCCCTGCAATGCACTAACAGCTATAACCGCTGGACTTTACTGTGGAATGCTCCATATATCATTTTGGAGTGACTTGTGTTAAATTATGCATCTTGTTCCCCAACACAGCCTGTCTGGTATTGACTGTAGTCGCTGCATTTTCAAACAATGTGTTTACTTTCTTGCTTTTATCTTTGACCTCTGCGAGCAGCTTGCTTTCAGCCTATCTCTAGGATGTGCCCTGTTTCTGGATTTTCCTTCCTGAGTTAGTCAAAGCTTTTACTGAGTTGCACATATCTTTGAGGCTTGGTCTGTTGTTATAAAAGCTAAGCTCTGCTTCTGACTCTGCCTTGAGCTCACTTTTCACTCTGTCCTCCATGCGCTTTGCCTTGTTAGCTTTCAGCATTTGGAAGGTGGGACCTGATTCACAGCCAGCTCTCTTTTAAAAAAATAAATATTTTATTAATTCTGTGAGAATTTCATATATTTTGATCATATTCACCCCAGTGCTTCCTGGTAATTTCTCTTGAATCCACCCACCTCCCTACTCGCCCACCCTGTGCTCTTTCTGAAAATGTAATAACCCATCAACTCCAGTTTGTGCTGTCCATGAACTCCTGCATGTGGGCCATCTGCTAGAGCGTGGCCAACCTACCAGGAGCCCTTAGAGAATACTGATCCTCCTTCTCCCAGAAGCCATCGACCATTCACAGCTCCTCAGCTAGGGGTGGGGGCGCACAAAACACTTCCCAGTCCATGCTGGACGCCGACTGGCTTGATCTTGTGCAGGTCTTGTGCAGGCAGCCACAGCAGCTGTAAGCTCATGAGTGCAGCCATTCTGCCATGTTCAGAAGACACTGTTTGGCCCCAATCTTCCCCAGCCCCTGGCTCTTAAACACCACCCTCTCTCCAGTGATGTTCCCTGAGCCACGGGGGGTGTGGTGTAGACGTCCCATTTGTGGCTGATCAGTCCACATGCATTCTCTGCACTTTGATCAGTTGTGAGTTTCCACATTAGCTCCCATCCATAATACAGAGAAAGATGTAACACTGACCAGCCTGGGGACAGTGGCGCCAAACCACTTTCTAATTGCATTCAAGGCCCACTTCCACAGGAGGAAACACATGCCTTGTACTGCAAATCTGGCCAAGAATCCATGGCTGGGGTGTTTACAGGCCCCAAGGGTGAACCTACCACTGTGGTTTTGGTAAATAGACATAGTTTCAAACTGCCCTCTAGATCTGTGTACCCTAGATTAGCGTAGCTCTTGGACCTCATCAGAGAAGGTTCTCTGTGTAGTGGACGTTGACTGTCTCTTAACTCCAAACTTTGTACTGGAGCCTCTGTTGACAGCACAGATGAACACTGAGGGACAGGATCCTCCAACTTCCCCACCTCTTAAGTTCTGTTTGGCTTTAAGATCTCAGCACTTATTTTTATACTTTCAAAACTGATTTATATGCCTTTTAATCTCTCAATTGCTTTCTACCTCTATGTAAATATTCATACATCTATAGATATATTTTGTATTTATTAACTTATGCACATATCTATTACTTGATAAATATGTACATGTCAACCAATTTATACAAATATCAGATATATACATTTATCAGATTGAAATATGTTTTTTCTCTCTGGTTATGACAGATGTTGAAATCTGAATCCTTAGACTATTTCTCAAACACTCTCGTCCTTTTTCTCCTAGTCCTCCAAAGCTAATGCACCTAAGATGCTCTCATACCTCACTGATATTTTCTCTACTAACTAACATATCACATAGGTTTTAGAATGTGTCTCATGGTGAAGGGTATTGATACAATCCCCACTGGCTGGTTTGGGGGTTAGTGTTTGGGCAGCTCCCTCATTGGCTGGTTTAAAGGAGAAGTATAGGCAAGAGTAATTAGCATTACAAGTTCTAGACAGGGAACTAGGAAAAAGAACAGGACAATTTTCAAATGTTCATATGAGAGTCCATTGGAGTTTCTTGACAAGGGTTTCCAAAAGCATCCCTCTGTTGGGTTCCTCATTTTTCTTTTGTCTTCCAAGGCTGGACTCTAGAGTGATGGATTAAGGATTTTCTTTT
>NW_008328342.1:133391-134766 GCF_000622305.1 Nannospalax galili
GAAGGGTACCCCTTCAGTGGGTCTATCTAAAAGACTCCAAAATTGCATAACTCTTGTCTCTAAGGGGAAGAAAGAGTCCTTGAATCATGAATAGGAGCTGTGAAGGAGAAGTAAAGGCAAGAGTAATTAGCATTACAAGTTCCAGACAGGGAACTAGAAAAATTCAGAACAGGGCAAATTTCAGTTGTTCATAAGTGAGTCCATTGTAAGTTCTTGATGAGAGCTTCCAAAAGCATCCCTTTATTGGGTTCCTCCTAATTTTTCTTTTGTCTGCCAAGGCTGGACGCAGAGTGATGGATTCAGGATGTGCTTTCAGGTATTTTGATAGCTGTTTGAGTGGTTAGAATCAGTGTCAGTTCCCTCTCAAAGGCTTCTAGATAGGGGGAGACAACAAATTTGGCTATCATTTTAGAACAATAGCAGGTTGTCTCCCTTAGCTACAGATAGGAACTACAGTATTGCAGACCAAGTTTTGAAGTCATACATCTGAGTAGCACTTTCTGATTCAGAACAAAATCATTAATGAGAGATAATTGTCTAAATAACCTTTTTTGTATGGACTTAAGCCTAATGTCTGGGAAGTGTAATCCCTTGAACTCTTAAAGAAATACACTGATGACTTTACTCTTTGGTTAGACTTTCCTTTTGGAAAAAGTATGTATGTTTAAAAGGTGTTTAAGACCATACAGTTTGCCCAAATAAACCAGTTTAGTTTTACTCTTTTGGTTGTTGGAGGATCTGTTCCTCAGGGGTCACATGGCTTGGGAGGAGCCCCTGGCTCCTTTCTTTTACCAGTTTCATCTATGTGAAGATAAGTCAAAGGTCCTGCTTGACCATGGCTGGCTTCACTTGGAAGCATGAATGAAATGTTTCCTCTGAGTTGACCCTCCTCTTTGTAGACTGAACACTGCTTCAAGTCCATCTCGTGGGGCCTCTATGTCCTATCTGAACAAGAGGACAGGTGACTCACCACAGTTACAGGACATTTTGAGAGACGTTCCATAGTCACCTAGAACTTAGTAGACCTTGGATGGCAAGGGGCAAAAACTCTCCTTTACGTCCCTCTGACCAGATCAGTATAGGCCTTAAACTATGGCTGTTAAACATCCAATAAGGTTAGTTCTACCAGTCGGGTACTTTTAATTACCATGTGCTATGTAGATAAAGCTTGGGTAAAAAACCAAATGTTCTCAGACAGACCTTGACTAGATATATATTTTGTTCCTTAAAATAGTTGACTAAACTATTACCTTAGAAGTTTTAAGATTATGTGTATATTATCTTTGTCTCATCCTTTATATATCATAACAAACCTACACAGACCTTCATCACTTGCTTAGGCTTTCTCATTTTTCCTGTCTATTTTTGAAAATAT
>NW_008328342.1:134795-138081 GCF_000622305.1 Nannospalax galili
CTCTATTTTTTTTTTAAATAATTATGAGACACATAGCATTAACAAATAAATTTTCCATCTGTTGTGAGACTTCTTTTCCTGGAGATGCTAAGTGATGCTTAGTCCCTTTTAAGGTTCTAGGGTCAAGCCAATGTTTGATTAAAGTTTTAATGGGGAACCAATGAATTTACTGACCTTACCGAGATAACCGAGGGGTTGCTGAGGTGTATGTATGACCTGAGGAAAGCCTTTACCCAGCATGGGTCATGCCTTCTCTTCCTACCCTTCCCCAGATTGTATACTTTAGCCTTCCCCAAATCCAGGAGGCCACGTGTGATTAGGGTCAAGTTACATACAGTTGGGTGGGAAGAGTGGCTGGATAATGCAGTGAGGGTCCAATGACCTTGCTAGGACCTCCTTTAATGAATGAGCACAGCTGTCAGCAAGCCCAGTTGTGATGATGTTTAGCGATCAGGCTCAGCTGAAGTCGTGATGATGGCAGTTATTTCATGCAGAAGGGACTGCTGTATAGCATCATCTTATTAAAAGGACCTGGAATTTAAAAGGATTTGGTGCTAAGATCCACATACAAGGGAGAACGTACGTTGTTTATTTGTCTGTCTGTGTTGTTACTTCACAGTTTCTAGCTCCATCCATTTACCTGAAAATGTCATGATTTCATCTTTGTTTACTGCTGAATAGAACTCCATTGTGTAAATATACCACATTTTTGTTAACCACTCGTCAGCTGAGGGACACTTAAGTTGCTTCCATCCCTTAGCTATTGTGAAAAGAGCAGCAACAAACATGGTTGTCTCTACAATAGGATGAGTCCTTTCGGTATATGCCAAGGAGTGGTATAACTGGGTCATACGGTAGGGTCACTTTTAGTTTTCTAAGAGTTCTCCACACTGTTTTCCATGGAGGCTGCACGAGTTTGCAATCCCACCAGCAGTGAATGAGCATTCCCCTTTCTCCACATCCTCGCCAGCATTTGGTATCGTTTGTTCTCTTGATCCTAGCCAGTCTGATTGGGGTAAGGCGATACCTTAGGGTGGTTTTAATTTGCATTTCCCTAATTACTAATGATGTTGAACACTTTTTGAGATGTTTCTTAGCCTTCTTTATTCCTTCCTTTGAGAACTCTCTGTTTAGATCTTTAGCCCATCTCTTCATTGGGTCATTTGGTTTCTTGATTCTTTGTTTTTTGAGTTCTTTATGTATTCCAGAAGTTAAACATCTGTCAGATGTGTCACTGGTGAAGATTTGTTCCCATTCTGTGGGTTTTCTCTTCACTTCCTTGGTTGCTTCTTTTGATGTTTTATTAGTCAGGGTTCTGCAAAGAAACAGAACCAGCAGAATGAATATACATAGAGAGAGACATCATCTTAGCTCACATTATAGAGTCTGAGTAGTCCAACAATGGCTGCACCACACTGGAGAGGCTGAGAATCTGTAGTTGCTCAGTCCACAAGGCTGGATGTCTCAGTAGTCCCAATCTTTCACATTGAGGTTTTTGATCCATTTGTAACTGACTTTTGTTAAAAGTAAAGGATAAGGATCTAGTTTCATTCTTCTACAGAGAAGAGATCCAGTTTTACCAGCACCATTTGTTGAAGATGCTGTCTTTCCTTCATTGTGTGTTCTTGACACCTTTGTCAAATATCAGGTGGCTGAAAATGCATGTACTCGGGTTTGGGCTTTCCCATTGATCTATGTGTCTATTTTTTGTGCCAGTACCATGCTGTTTTATGACTATAGTTCTGTAATATACTTTGAGATCTGGTATAGTAATCCCCCCAACATTGCTTTTTGTGCTCAGGGTTGCTTTGGCTACCCAGGGTCTTTTGTGCCTCCATACGAATTTAAGGATTTTTTTTCCCCTAATTCTCTGAAGTATGTCATGGGGATTTTGTTTGGGATTACATTGAATCTATATATTGCCTTTGGTAGGATGGTCATTTTCACAATATTAATTCTTCCAGTCCATGAACATGGGACGTCCTTCCATCTCCTAGTGTCTTCCTCAATCTCTTTCTTTAATGACTTAAAATTTTCATTGTAGAGATCTTTGGTGTCTTTGGTCAGATTTATTCCAAGATATTTTGTTTATTTATTTATTTTTTATTTATTTAATTAATTAATTTGCAGCAATTGTGAATGGGACCCTTTCCCTGTATTCTTTCTCCAATTGCTTGTCCTTAGTATATAGAAAGTCTACTGTTTTTTGTAGATTGATTTTATAACCTGCCACTATACTGAAAGTGTTGATCAGTTCTAGGAGTTTTCTGGTGGAACTTTTGGGATTTCTTAGGTATAGTATCATATCATCTACAAAAATTGATAGTTTGACCTCTTCTTTTCCAATTATTACTCCTTTAATTTCCTTCTCCTGTTTTATTGCTCTAGCAAGAGTTTCAAACACTATGTTGAAAAGGAGTGGAGATAGTGGACAGCCTTGTCTGGTTCCTGATTTTAATGGGAATGCTTCCAGTTTTTCTCCGTTTAGAATGATGTTGGCTGTGGGTTTGCTGTATATAGCTTTAATTATGTTGAGGTATGTTCCCTCCAGTCCAATTCCCTCTAGGACTTTGAACATAGATGCATGCTGAATTTCCTCAAAAGCCTTTTTTGCATCTATTGAAATGACAACATAGTTTTTGTCTTGGAGTCCATTTATATGATTAATGGCATTTAATGACTTGTGTATATTGAACCATCCTTGCATCTCTGGGATAAAGCCAACTTGGTCATCGTGGATGATCTTTTTGATGTGTGTCTGTATGTGGTTTGCAAGTATTTTGTTGAGAATTTTTGCATCTATATTCATTAACGATTTGGGTCTATAGTTTTCTTTTTTGGTTGTGTCTTTACCTGGTTTGGGTATTAGAGTAATGCTGACTTCATAGAAGGAATTTGGGAGTTCTCCCTCTGTTTCCATCATTTTGAATAGTTTAAGTAGTATTGGTTGGAGGTCTTCTTCAAATGTCTGGTGGAATTCTGCTGTAAATCCATCTGGGCCTGGGCTTTTTTTAGTTGGGTGGCTTTGTATTACTGTTTTGATTTCCTTATATATTATGGGTCTCTTTGAAGTGTTGATCTCTTCTTGGTTTAACTTTGGAGGTTCCCATGATTTCAGATATCCATCCAGTTGTGCTGGATAGCTTTAGTATCAACTTGACACACCTGGGTTGAGGGAGCCTCTATTTGGGGAATTACCTCTATTGGACTGGCCTGTGGCCATGTCTGTGGGGCATCTTCTTGATGAGTGATGTGGGAGGGCCCAGCCCATTGTGGGTAGTGCCAC
>NW_008328342.1:138357-140920 GCF_000622305.1 Nannospalax galili
GATATTGCTGTGACAGACCTGACCTTGGTGTTTTGGGGAGGACTGTGGAAGTGTTTGGAACTTTGGGCTGGAAAAGCCATTGTGTGCTCAGAGTTTGTTTCTGTGGAGCTTGGAACAGTTATGCTGAAAGAGTTGTAGACGATGGAGGCCTGGCTTGTGAAGCTTCAAAGGGAAGCGGAGACGATCAGGGCTGTTTGTATGAGATTTTTAATTGAGACTCTGTGGGTTCTGTCCAGCTGGGGCCAAAGACACAGTTGTGATTGAGAAGAGACCAGAACCACTGAGGTGAAACCTTTGCTTTACTGGGACAATTGATGCTGGTTAGCTGGGGCTGAAAAAAATCAGCTGTTAAGTAACAAGAGACCAGCATCACTGTGTTGAAATCTTCTGGGAGGTATTTCCTCAGGGTCAGCACACAGAGGGGACCTGAACCCCATCTCTGGCTGGAAGCAGGACTTAGTAATGTGTAAAAGTCTCCTGTATGGTTCTGGTGTTGAAAGTGTGAAGGGGATCACAGAGAGCACCTGAGGCTTGGCACTCTGAGAGGCCAGGAAAGGCCATAGGTGAAAGTGCAGCTTCAGTTGCAGTGATAGGATTGAAGGGGTCATGGAGAGATTCTGAGGCTTTGCACCCAAAGAGGCAAGAAGAGGCCATTGGTGAAGGTATAGCCTCAGTTTCAGTGGAGACCCCAGCTTTTTGGAGATGCCGGGACCATGGGACGACCACCAATGACAGCAGTAGGTGTGGAATGGAGCTGGCCTGGGTCTGTGAGATGAGCTGTGTGTGCTATGGATGGCAGGGTCAGAGAAGTGGAGCTGCCAGAAGATTGGAGGCCCCCTTTGGAGGCCAGAAGATTGTGAGTGAATCCCAGATGTCCAGCCTTGAGCTACTTTGCTGGACTGTGGTTTTGCTTAGGTGTGCCCAGTTCTTCCCTTTGAAATAAGATGGTACTTGTTTTGGATTTTACAGAAGCCCACAGTTAAGAGACTTTTAAAAGAGACTATGGACTTTTAAATGTTTGGATTTTTCAAGAACTGTGGGGTTTTTAAGTTTGTACTGTCTTATGTTGTAATATTAACATCATACCTTGGGCACAAAAATTGGAAAGTTTATGGTTTAATAGTGATGTTTGTGTGTCAAGTTGACAAGGGGTCAATTGTGCTGGATAGCTTTAGTGTCAACTTGACACACCTGGGTTGAGGGAGCCTCAGTTGGGGAATTGCCTCTATTGGACTGGCCTGTGGCCATGTCTGAGGGGCATCTTCTTGATAAGTGATGTGGGAGGGCCCAGCCCACTGTGGGTGGTGCCACCCCTGTGCAGGTGGGCCTGTGTTTCATAAGGAAGCAGGCTGAGCAGGGGCCAGGGGAGCAAGCCAGTAAGCAGCATTTCTCCATGGCCTGTGCTCCAGCTCCTGCTTCCAGGTTCCTGCCCTGAGTTCCTACCTTGGGCTCCCTATGAGCTGTGACCCTAGGATATGTAAGCTAAATAAACCCTTTCCTCCCCAAGTTGGTAGTGGTCAGAGTGTTTTGTCACAGCAAACCAGAACACCATTTCTTTTAAACTTTCAGATTTAGTAGCATATAGGTTTTTTAAAATATTCCCTTATAATGGTCTGGATCTTTTGGGTGTCTGTTGTGATGTTTCCCCTTTCATCTCTGATTTTGTTGATTTGGATTTGCTCTTTCTTTCTTTTGGTTAACTGGGCTAATGATCTGTCTATCTTGTTTAGCTTTAAAAAGAATGAGATCTTAGATTCATTGATTCTCTTTATTGTTTTCTTTGTTTCTATTTCATTAATTTCTGCTCTGATTTTTGTCATTTCTTCTCTTCTGCTGGGTTTGGGTTTTATTTGTTCTTGCCTTTCCGGTGCCTTGAGTTGCAGTGTTAGGTCATTTATTTCGGCTCTAATTTTTTTTTTCTGTCTTTTTGAGACAGGGTCTCCCTGTAGCCCCAGCTGTCCTGGAACTCACTATGTAGACCAGACCGGCCTTGAACTCACAGATCTGCCTGCCTCTGCCTCCTGAGTGCTGGAATTAAAGGCGTGTGCTACCTAATTTTTTAATGTAGGCACTTGTAGCTATAAACTTCCTTTTTAGGACTGCTTTTAATGTATCCCAGAGGTTGTGTTGTGTTGTATTGTCCTTTTCGTTAAATTCCAGTAATCCTTTTATTTCTGTCTTAATTTCTTCTTTGACCCACTCATTGTTTAGGAGTGTGTTGTTCAATCGCCATGAGTTCGTGTGGTGACTAGAGCTTTGTCCAGTGTTGATTTTGAGTTTTATTGCTTTGTGGTCTGATAGAATGCATGGAATTATTTCAGTTTTTTGTATTTGTTGAGGTTTGTTTTATGGCCTAGTATGTGTTCAATTTTGAAAAACTTCCATGGGGTGCTGAGTAGAAAGTGTATTCTTTGGTGCTTGGGTGGAATATTAGAAAGATGTATGTTAGGTCCATTTGATATATGGTATCATTTAATTCAGACGTCTCTCTGTTTATTCTTCGTCCAGTTGACCTGTCTAATGGAGACAGTGGGATATTGAACCCCCCTACTATTACTGAGTT
>NW_008328342.1:141103-142601 GCF_000622305.1 Nannospalax galili
GCCGCTGCTTGTTTCTTAGGTCATTTGCTTGGAATATTCTTTTCCATCCATTTACCTTAAGGTAGTACCTGTCCTGGGTTTCTTGCAGACAGCAAAGAGATGGATTTTGTTTCTTAATCCATTCGCTTAGTCTGTGTCTTTTGACTGGGGAGTTCAGTCCATTGGTATTTAAGGTGATTATTGAAAGGTGTGCATTGGGTGCCGCCATTTTGATTGCTGTGTTCTCTGTCTAATTTTGTGTTTCCTCGATTATACCTTTATTTTTTTTGTTGCCCCTGGGATATAGCTGTTTCTCTCTCCACTCTCTGTATTGCTTCAAGTATTCTTTGAAGGACTGGTTTTGTGGACATGTGTTCTTTTAGGCCATTTGTGTCATGGAAGATTTTTCTTTCCCCATCAACTATAACAGACATTTTTGCTGGGTATAGTATTCTGGGCTGGCATCTATTGTCATGTAGAACTGGAAATACCCTGTCCAGGCTCTTCTGGCTTTCATAGTTTGTACTGATAAGTCAGCTGTAATTCTGATGGGCTTTCCTTTGTATGTGACTTGTTGTTTTTCTTTTGCTGCTTTCAGTGTTCTCTCTTTGTTCTGTACATTTAGTGTTTTTACTATGATATGTTGTGGGGCATTTCTTTTCTGATTCTATTTGGTGTTCTATATGCTTCCTGTATTTGTATGGGGATTTCTTTACTTAATTTCTGGAAATTCTCTTCTACAATCCTGTTTAAGATCTGGTCAACACCATAAACCTAAAATTCTTCTTCTTCCATTCCTATGATCCATAGAGTTGGTCTTTTCATGGTGTCCTACATCTCTTGCATATTCTATACCTGTCTTTTTTTAAATTTTCCATAGTCTTTGCTTGAGTGGTCCTATTCTTCAACTTTACCCTCCAGTGTTGATATTCTGTTTTCCATTTCATTCATTCTAGAGGTGAGGCTTTTCCTTTTTGTTTCAAGTCAGCTTATTGACTTTTGAACTTCCTTCTTCATTTCTGCCTGAGTTTTCTTCAATGTTTCCATCTAAGTTTACCCCTCTCATTTTAGCTCTTTGATTTGTTTGTGTGTTCTTTAATTTCATTGAATTCCTTGATCATGTTTATGATTGTTCTTTTAAATTCAGTGGTCATCGGGTAAATTTCAATGGTAATGTTTATCACCTCTACTAATCAACATTATGTAAATTTCCATTCTTCCTCCTCAAATATAATACATTAATTTTTTTTGTGTCTGTATGTATCACACAGAACATCCCAAACCATCTTATTTGACTATATGCCCACTTCCCAGGTAGCACCCTCCCATAGCCTCCCTCCCCCAACTAGAGCCCTTATACTCTGATATCCCTGCTACAGTCTGCTGTGTTGTTGGCACCCCGAGCCATTCTCTATTACTTGCCCTTCTGATGAATCTATTCAGCCTACCTAGAGGTCTTTGTTTTAGGAAGGTCAGCTGTTCCTCATCTAGCAGCAATCAGTTGTCAATATTCCTTTAG
>NW_008328342.1:145682-146030 GCF_000622305.1 Nannospalax galili
AGTTGCCGTGTTAAGTCATTTATTTGTGTTCTTTCTGATTTTTTGATGTAGGCACTTAGAGCTATAAGCTTCCCTCTAAGGACAGCTTTCAGCATGTCCCAGAGGTTTTGTTGCGTTGTATTGTCCTTTTCATTTAGTTACGAAATACTTTTATTTTTTTTTCTAATTTCTCTTTTGACTCATTCATCATTCAGGAGTGTGTTGTTTAATCTCGATGTGTTCATGTGGTGATTAGGGCTTCTTCGGGTGTTGATTGTAAGCTTTTTTGCATTGTGGTCTGATAGAATGCATGGAATTATTTCAATATTTTTGTATTTGTTGAGGTTTGTTTTGTGCCCCAGTATATGG
>NW_008328342.1:147801-207766 GCF_000622305.1 Nannospalax galili
TCAGGCTTTCTCCTAAGGTCTGGATCCCTCCAGGAATGATGGCCTCAGGAATTTGGGGGTTGGACTGGCCTGGGAGCCTGCCCCAGGAAGATGCTGGTCTAGGGCAGCTGGTGGCTGTGCCACCCAGAGATGCAAAGGCAGATGGGGTGGGAGGAAGCCCCAAGGACTCCTGGGGACTGCATTGAGGAGCTGAGTTGGTCTGGATGCAAAGGATCAGGAAGAGGAATGGTCAGCCCCGGCATCCAGGAAAGAGGCTGGTGGGTTGTGTAGTCCAGGGAAGCAGAGGGTGGTGAGGGTGGGACCAGGCCCTGAGGGCTCCTGGGAGAGAGGCTGGTGGGTTGTGCAGACCAGGGAAGCAGAGGGAGGTGAGGGTTGGGCTAGGCCCAGAGTGCTCCTGGGGACCCCAGAAGGACCTGGGTTTATCTGGATGCAAAGGATCAGGAAGCAGTGGTATTTCCCCTGGTGTCTGGGGCACCAAGACAAGGAATGGGACAGGACCCAGGCTAGGAGGAGAGTCGGGCGGGGGAGATGGGAGGGTGAATGAGGCTTGCGGAGTCAAGGCATGGGGGACGTGATCGACTTACCCTGGAGAGAGGCCTGCAGGTCATGCAGGCCCAGGGAAGTAGAAGGTTGTGAGGGTGGGGCCAGGCCCAGAGGGTTCCTGGGGACCCCAGAAGGAACTGGGTTGGTCTGGATGCAAAGGATCAGGAAGCAGTGGTGGTTTCCCGGGTGTCTGAGTGCCAAGACAAGGAATGGGCCCATTCCTGTGTTTTTAAAAATTTTCCATAATCTTTAAGTGGTCCAATTCTTCAACGTTATCCTCCAGTGTTGATATTCTGTTTTCCATTTCATTCATTGTAGAGGTGAGGCTTCCTCTGTTGTTTCAAGTTGGCTTATTGAGTTTTGCACTTCCTTCTTCATTTCTGCCTGAGTTTTCTTCAATGTTTCTATCTTTTGTGAATTCATTCAGAAGTTTATCCCTATCATCTTCTTTTAGCTCTTTGATTTGTTTGTTTGTGTGTTCTTTAAATTCTTTGAATTCCTTGATTATGTTTGTCATTGTTCTGTTAAACTCTGTGTCCTGGGTTATCTCTAGGGGATGACTGACTCTTTTACGGGATTGGTGGAGTTTGGTGGGGACACAGTGTTTTGGCTTTCCATTTTATTAGTCTTTTGTTCTGATTTTGGCGTGTGAATTTCTTTAGTTTATGATTCTGATATGAGAATTAAGTTGAAGTATGCGTCTGTTTGTATTATCAGGGTGCCTACATCCTTTCTTTATTGGTTATGTAAAGCTGGTTGGTACAGGGTTAAGGTTCTCTCAGGTTTAATTTGGAGGGAGCTGATGGCTTCAGATCAGCTATTCAGGAGTACCCACAGATCCAATTCAGGTTCCAGTCAGGGACACTCAGGCTTCTTTCACCACGGACAGGCAGGATCTGGGGGCTCTCAGGCAGTCCCCTGCATTCTCAGGCCCTCTGCCAGAGGGAGGCCAGAGGGAGGCCAGAACTCGGCACTCTCTCGGGGTCTGCTGAGATCAGAGCTGCTACACTGATGGAGGTCTGAACCCACCCTCTCAGGCTGTCTGCTAGGATCTCAGCCTTAGCCTCGATTTAAATGATTTTTGAACTTGATGTCTTGCATCTTCAAAATACATTTGTCATTTGCTTTTTCATTTGAAGAACAGATTGACTGGGTATGAGCTTTTGGGAATCATACCTTCCTTTGGGAGGACCATACAGGTATTAAACTTCTGGGTTCTAGCATGGATACTGTCCTGGAGACAGCTAGTGGGTCCCCTGTGTACCTTCATTTCCCTGGCTCTCTAAGGAATTCCTTATCATTAAAATCCAGCAATATTATTACTTTTTTTTTTGTCTTTTTGAGATAGGGCCTCCTGGAACTCACTATGTAGACCACTCTGGCCCTGATTTTACAGAGATCTGCCTGCCTCAGCCTAATGACTGCTGGACTAAAGACGTGCGCCGCCACACTTGGCCATGATTATTATCTTTTGCTAACATTTTCTTTTCTTTTTTTTTTAAAAAATATTTTTTTAAACTATGTGTATGCATGTGTGTCTGTGTGTGCACATATGTATGGTTGCCCACAGAGGCCAGAAGATGATGTTGGATTCCCTGGAACTGGAGTTGCAGGTGGCAGTGAGCTGTCTACTGCTGGTACTGAGAACCAAACACAGGTCCCCTGCAAGAGCAGTGTGCCCAGTCTCAAATTATTTGGAGTTTGTCTGAAACTTATTCATTCATTCATTTGTTTGTTTATGCCACAACAGGGGACTGAAACTGACTTCACACACGCTGGTCAGATGCTCTATCGCTGAGCTCCACTCCTCTGTGGTGATTGCCAATATTTTTCACAAGCCCAATGCCCTTTGAATTTGGACACGAAGGGTGTCTTCTAAGAATTGTTCTTGACTGATACTATCAATCAAGCGTGCGCTGCGAATCCTTTCTCTGTCCTCTCACCTGCCCTTTCCCGTCCATCCTCAGTCTTCTGTTGATGTCCGTTTTCTGACCCTGGCATCCTCTGGCCCGCTCTGCCTGTGCTCTTTCTGTTTCCGTGTGTACCTCTTTCTGAGGCATTTGCATCTTACTCCCCGGTTCTCCCCTGACCTTTGACACCTCTTGTCTCTTTCTGTTTTGCCAGGTACTTTTTCTTCCAAAGCAGTGGGCTCTGCAGACTGAGTTGAACTCTCAGAAGCTCCCCTTACTCCTCTCTGTACTGGGCAGGCTCCAGAATCCCAGAAGCATCCCGCAGAACAGAGTCTATACCATGTTCTCTAGTCTTCTGTGGAAGTTGATTCTAAATATTCTTGGTCTCATAGACAATTGTGTGCTCAGCCAGAGCTTTGTCATCCTGAGAGTGTCTGGGTCCCTGTACCCAGGTCAGAGCCCTCAGCCGCCCTCCTGTGTCCTCTTCATCCTGGTCCTGTGCGATCCTGAAGCTGAGGGCTCCGCTGCAGGCCCTGCCAAGAGCTGGGTGTGGCGATTCTCAGGCCAAGCATCCTGCTCTACCTGCTCTGGGAGGGTCTGTCTAGTAGGGGACACAGATAACCAAGAGGCTCCTTGGGACAGGACTCTGAGCTGCCTCCCAGGTGTCTGAGGACCGACACTGTATTCTAGGTGCCAGGAGAAGCTACAGATGGTTCTAAGTGGAGGGCAGCTGATGGTGGAGGTGACACAGTTTGGCTTGCTGCAGAATAGAAGGGAGGGGATTGGTTTCCTGAGCGCTGCGGGGGAGAAGCCTGAGTTAGTGTGACTCCAACGCAGGGCAGAGGGGCTAGGGAGGTGTTCTAGTTTGATTTTCTGTTGTTGTGATGAACACCATGATGGAAAGGAACTTCGGCAGGAAAGTGTTTATGTGGTTACATTTCCGCTTCACAGGTCAGTCCATCACCGAGGGAAGTCAGGGCAGGACCCTGGAGCAGGAGCTGAAGCAGAGGCCATGGAGGAGCGCTGCTGACTGGCTCACTGAGCTTCCTTTCTTACACAACCCAGGCCACCTGCACCACCCGCAGTGGGCTGGGTCCTTCTCCATTAACTAGCTCTCAAGAAAATGCCTCACAGACATGCCCATAGGCCAATTTGATGGAGGAAATCTATCAGCTGAGGTTCTCCCTTCCCGGGTGTCTCTAGTCAGTGTCAAGTTGATAAAAACCAACCCACACAGGGGACCAGGGGCCAGGTGGGGCTCAGTGCTGGAAAGCAGAGTTGTGCCTGGAGAGCACGTGTGATTCATTTCTTTACTCTTCTATCAACTCTTAGCCCTGCATACAGGGACCAGGGTCTGAGTCCCTTCTAGAGGGGTCCCCACCGAGACAGCACTGTGGGGAATCCCAGAGACTTCGCCCCAGGTCTGGGGACTCTCAGAGTCACTCATCAGTTGTTTATGATGGGAGCCATGACCTTACGGCCTCGCTGTTTGTATCACAGATGTCGTCAGCAAGGATAGCCACAGATTTACAGAAGGCTGGGAGAGAGAGGTACTTTCTGCCTCAGACTTTCCACAGAGCCCCCCCCTGTGATAATTGGGGAGGGATTAGATGTAGAAAAGGTCATGTGGGGCTTGCTGTTATTTTAGAATGAGGGGGTGGGGTTAGGGAGAGACAACCAGATTCTTTGAGGAAAAGAAAATAATTTTCCAACACTTCAGAGCTTTCCAATTAATTTGCTGCAGTTTGAGGGAGGGTGCTGGTTACCACACGTCTGGCTTACTGGTCAGCACTGCAGAAGCAGCCGCACATCAGAAGGAGGACGGAAAGTAGCTTCTCCTGCTGTGCTGTCCTTCAGACAGTAGGTTCCGCCCAACCCTCCTGGTCCACTCAAGTTGCACAGTGTTGGGGAGCCAGGACAGACCTTAGTTGAGATCTGGGCCTGATGTCTCCAATGACCCTGTGTGCCCAGCCATGCCATCGTCCAGGCCCCTGTGTCCTTGTCAGCAGTTTGGGTCCTGCAGACAGGACTTTTGCACTTTAGTTCCCCAGTTCTGCAGGTGGATTCGTTGCCTGCCTTGTCGCTGTGACAAAATGCCTGACAAAACCAGCTGAAGGAAGGAAGGGCCTATTTTGGCTCACAGTTTGAGGATGTAAAAGGGGATTTATTGGGCTGGCTTATACCCTAGAGGTTGAGTAATCTGCTTGGTGGAAGGCCAGAGAATGCCGTGGCTACGCAGTCCACAAAGCATACGGTTCCAATCTGGCGCTGGAGGCTTGGAAGCCCTTTGGAGAGTCCCTGGTATTGAGTCCATGTTGAAAGGCCAAAGAAGCTGGAGTCTGGTGTCAGCAGGAGGCTGTGGTTACAGATTCGTCCCCTCTGATCCCCCATTTCATTTTGCCTCCTGGGTAGGCAGCCTGTTGTGAAGTACCACTGTATTGAAGGCCGGTCTTTTGGTTACCGTTCCACGTCTCAGTCCCTCTTCTCAGACACACAGATGCTCAGGTGAGTCACTGGTCCTAGGCAGCTCTTAATCTAGGCAGGCTGACCACCAAGACCAACCATCAAACTCTGTAGCCACTCAGTCTCAGTAGTAGATGGCCGGATCTCCCAGGGCTTAGAATCTTCTCATTCCTGATGCCCCTGCCCAGTCCACACCCCACCCTCACTGACCACAGCCACACACTGATCTCCTGGACCCCAGTCTTGTGCCTTCTTGGCTCGGGCCTAATGATCAGGGACTTGGTCACATTACCCTCTTTGGGTCCTCAGGCCCCCAATGCCCTTGGGATGGAACCATGCTTCCCACCACAGGTTTGTATCCTGCTGCCCTTCCCACTCATGTCTCCCCCAGCTATGTACCAGCCAGGGCCAGCTGTGAGCAGACTCTTGGATGATGTCCTCAGGCCTCAGGCTTGGGGACATCCCTGGCTTCTGTCTGAGCACCTCTTTTGCATGTTCACATGACTCTTGTGTGTGGTCTAGTTCAAATCATCATCATCAAGTCACAAGTGCCTCTTGGCCTCACCTGGCTGTGTCCCTGGCCAGTAAGTCTGCATCCATTGAGCTGTGTGGACCCCTCTGAGAGTTACTGGTCATCAGGGACTCTGTGTAACAACTTTGGGAGGTGGCACATTATCTGTCAACATCCAGGGACTGATGTGGAAGGGAGTAAATAGAAGAGGAGCTGACGGGAGCCTCAGGCCCATGGGACCATCCTCCGTGTGTGACCATCCTGCAAAGCCTCTTCCTGCCCTCACAGGGGGGCCAGGTAGTGTCTCCCTTGTCATGGACCAGCTAATTCTAATGACACTTGTAAAACGATGGAAATTGCAAGGAAGCAGCCTAGGGTTCAGGAGCTGTGGCTGCCACCACTGTGGACTATAAATCTCGTTCCTGGACAGCAGACAGTGCCTCCAGTATCTCATAATTGGTGAGGAGCCCTGTTTTCCGAGATGTTTAGGAATAACTCAGTTTTAAAGACCACGTCCTAACAAGTGGAATGGGCCGATTATTCCAGGAGACTCCGCCGAGAATCGTTGCTGCACGAGGTAGGAAAATGTCTTTGAATTATTACTGAAAGTTTGCTGTGAGACTCACGTTCCCATCGCCAGGAGACACGTTAATGCCCATTTGTTAAAAATGTTTTTGAGGTTTATTTCCAAAAGAAGAATTTGTTTCATTTAAGTGTGTCCTCTGAAATACTTACGGTGACAAGGCCATCAGTCTGCCCTCTCCTTCCCTGCAGGAATGCAGATGTCAAGATGAAGAGTCTAGAGGTGCCTGAGGTCTATGGCATCCCATCCCTGTTGAGGATGAGAGAACTAACCCTGTGCCAGTTGGAGAAGCAAGACACTCATTCAGAGCACCTGGGGGCCAGGTGCTCCCTGGGTCGTTCCCAGAGGGACACTGACTGTGCTCTGTTGTCGCTTCTGTGGGGCATTTGGGAGTTCATGAAACTGGTGGGGTTTCCATGGACAGAGAAGTCAGGTATATTACAAATGGAGATCTGGGACCTCCTCAGTGTCACACTTATGTGGGGAGAGGAACAAGGTCACATGGTCCCTGTGGTGATAGAAGATCAAGGTCAGGTGCTCCCTATGGTGACAGGATCAAGGCCAGGTGCTCCCTATGGTGACAGGATCAAGGTCAGGTACTCCCTGTGGTGACAGGATCAAGGTCAGGTGTTCCCTATGGTGACAGGATCAAGGTCAAGTGCTCCCTATGGTGACAGAGGATCAAGGTCAGGTGCTCCCTATGGCGACAGGATCAAGGTCAGGTGCTCCCTATGGTGACAGGATCAAGGTCAGGTGCTCCCTATGGTGACAGAGGATCAAGGTCAGATGCTCCCTATGGTGACAGGATCAAGGTCAGGTGCTCCCTATGGTGACAGGATCAAGGTCAAGTGCTCCCTATGGTGACAGAGGATCAAGGTCAGGTGCTCCCTATGGCGACAGGATCAAGGTCAGGTGCTCCCTATGGTGACAGGATGAAGGTCAGGTGCTCCCTGTGGTGACAGAGGATGAAGGTCAGGTGCTCCCCGTGGTGACAGGATCAAGGTCAGGTGCTCCCTGTGGTGATTGGATCAAGGTCAGGTGCTCCCTGTGGTGACAGGATCAAGGTCAGTTACTCCCTATGGTGACAGAGGATCAAGGTCAGACGCTCCCTATGGTGACAGAGGATCAAGGACAGGTGCTCCCTATGGTGACAGGACCAAGGTCAGGGGCGCCCTATGGTGACAGAGGATCAAGGTCAGGTGCTCCCTATGGTGACAGGACCAAGGTCAGGGGCGCCCTATGGTGACAGAGGATCAAGGTCAGGTGCTCCCTATGGTGACAGGACCAAGGTCAGGTGCTCCCTATAGTGACAGGATCAAGGTCAGGTGCTCCCTATGGTGCAGAGTGTGCTGTGGCACAGTTGTTCTGTGAGCTCAGGGCTCTTGTCTCCCACCCTGGGCAGGTGATGCTGTTCTCCGTGGCCCCCACACTGGGTCCAGGCCCTTCACCCCCTTATCCGGGGCAGGTGATGTTGACCGTCCTCTGTGGCCCCCACACTGGGTCCAGGCCCCTCACCCTCCCACCCTGGGCAGGTGATGCTGATTTGCCTCTGTGGCCCCCACACTGGGTCCAGGCCCCTTACCCTCCCACCCTGGGCAGGTGATGCTGACTCTCCTCTGTGGCCCCCACATCCCCTGCACACCACCTGTCAAACATCTGCTAAGAAGTGAGAGGTCCAGACTCATAGCCATGTGTCCAGCATAGTGGTGAGTGGGGTCTGTGGGTACAGAGCACACAGGGTGTTTGAGGCCAGAGAGGGGGCCATGTCCTTCCCTCTTTGAAGAACCTGTGACCTGGAGCTCTGTCCCCTGTCTTCCCTGTGGTCCTCAGCTACCACATGACTAGATCATGAAACTGACAGAAGGGTGCAGTGAGGGAGGACACCAAACAACCGTTTTCCAGGAATCCTGTCTCACTTCAGACTGGAGAGGCCCCCAGCTGCCCTGCTGGAGCCTGCTGATGGCACTTCCTGCTAGCTGAGGGATTCCTGCCATGCCCTGTGGTAACAGGTGGAGGCCAGAAGTCGTGCGGTAATGAACAGCTTTATCTCAGAGCTCTCTGTCCCAGTCAAGGGAGCTTTTCATGTATTATTCTCTAGCAAACAAGAGCCCTGAGCTTTAGGATAAATGACCTGGAAAGGAGGGTGGCTGGGGATGGACAGGTGAACATACAGTGCAGAGGAGAGGGTGGGTGTGATGGCTTCTCAGTGGCCAGTCACTGGCCCTGCAGTTCACAGTCCGTATGTTCACAGAGTGGAGGCAGAGGGGCCTCTCTGCCTGTGGGGCCCTGAGTCAGGACTCACTGTGTATGTGGGCCTGGGCACTGATACCCTCTGCCTGCTTCCTTGAGCACCTTTCCAGAGGTGGCCCCGTTACCTAGGAAACTGAGGTTTCCTCTGGGTTCTTAGTCGCTCTGCTGGTTAGTTTTTGTCTATTTGACACAAACTAGAGTCTGCTGGGAAGAGGGATCCTCAGCTGAGGAATTTCCTCCGTCAGACCGGCTGGGCTGTGTCTCTGAGGCCTTCTCTTGATTGCAGATTCATTGGGAGGGTCCAGCCCACTGTGAGTAGCAGCAAGCCTGGCCATGTGGACCCGGGCTGTGTAAGAAAGGTAGCCGAGCAGCCAGGGCAGCGAGCCAGTCAGCAGTGTTCCTCCGTGCTCCCTGCTTCAGTTCCTGCCTCGAGCTCCTGCAGGATGACATAAACCCTTTCCTCCCCAAGATGTTTTTGGTCAGTGTTTTTATCACAGCAGCAAAAAGCAGACCAGGACAGTCACGTTAATAAAGTAATTTAAAAACGGGCTTGCAAGCAGTTCGAGGACAATTTTATTAAAATTTGAGCGAGAACAAGATAGAGAAGCTGGAGATCTGCCAGGAGGAGGGGGGCATGGAGAGAAGGGCGTGCCTTTTAAGAAACGAAAGATGCTCTGGGAATGGAGGAGCTAGTGAGCTGAGGTAGGAGCCCCTCAAGGGCTGGGCCCTGAGGTGCTCAGCCCTTTGTCGGACATTTATGTAACACCCACCTTTTTTGAGTTTGTGTGTCTTGGGCTATTCCGGTGCTCTGTTCTTTAGAAGCCCAGGTGGGGAAGGGTTGGATTAACCTACGCAGACTGCCTGAGCATGCTCAGCTTGTTGTACGAAACCAGGTGGGGAAGGGCTGCCAGTCCTCCTCTGCCAGCTGGCTGCTTTCGTGCCAATCTTGATGATTCTATCTCCAGTCTCTATTCTCCTGAACTTCCGGGCCTGGCTTGCTCAGCCTGGCCTGCTGTTTCACTCTGAGGTTGCCATTTGCAGAGTATGCACACGATGTCCTTGTGAACCTTGCTAAGTGTTTCAATGAAACTTGAAACTAGTTTCTAAATCGGAGTGGATCCATTTGAACCCTGCCATTTCTGTTCATTTTCTCTGTAATGTTTGAAGAGGTTTGACCATGTTTGGCCTGGATTTTCAAGGAGCTGTAGAAATAAACTGTCCTCTCAAAGGGGACAGGCAGTCTTCTGATCAGCTTGTCCCTCTTGTCCTGGCCTTGGGCTAGCTGGAGGGCCAGGCTCTGGGCATGCTTGTCCCCTTCACCTGAACCACCAGTGTGGGCAGGGAAGATGAGTGGGCAGGAGGGAGTCACAGACTGTGCCAGGGCGAGGGAAGGATGTGGCCTGGAGGAGTGGATTCTTCTCGGCAGAGGCAGAAGGGTTCCTGGTGCTCTGAGGTGCATCGGAGAAGTTTAAGCACAGTCTAGGGATGCTGAAGGGGCCAGAACACGGCGTTTGCCAAGCATCAGTGTCTGCCATCTTCCAGCATCCCTGAGGCAGATTGTGGCAGGAGTTATTAGTGGACTGCAGGAACATGTTCTCTGGTGGATGTGGACAGGTGGGTTCTGGCTTCAAAACTCTGTGTCCATGGTCCCATCCGCCTCATCTTATAAAGCTATGCCGCCTTCCTAAGCCTCAGTGTTCGCTCTGTCTTTAGTGTGGGGTTAGTTACACATCACAGAACTAGGAGTGCCACAGGGAGAACTGCAGCTCAGCCTCTCAGACAGGGCAGGGGCTCCGCAGAGGTCTGTGCCTCCCTCTGTCCCACTCTCTCTTCTTCTTCCTGCACACCAGGGTCTGTGACTCCCCTTGGGTCCCTCATCAGGGTAAATGTGTCCATGGATGGCCCAGGTATGTGTGCCTCTCTACCTTCTAAACCACCTCCTGCTGCTTCGCTTGGTTCCGACAAGCTGGCCACAGCCCCCCTACAGGCTGGAGCTCACTTAGTCTCTCAGTCAAGCCTCCCCAGAGCACTGTGAGGTGCAACGAGGCAAGAGTCAGGTGCCATGGAGTCGGGTCTAGGCTCATTCCTGGGGTCCTCCCTTGGCACTGGTACAGCCTTGTGATGTAGGCGTGGCCACCTGTGAGTGCTGGGTTGGGTGGGGTATGCTGCTCCAACCCCAGGCCTCCTGGAGCTGAGGGGACAGTTCCCATCCTCACAACTACCATGCTAAGGGGCTGGTGATCGTCCATGTGCCCGGTGCTACTCGTAGATATATTGGCCCCAAAGGTGGGGCCAAAAAAATATTTGTTCCAGAAACTCTTGTGATGTCGGGTTTTATTGTAAGTACATCTGCTGCGTGACAGGCAGATAAATCTCACCCATGTTAAGATTCTCCCTGCACCGAGCCCACGCCCCACTACTCGGCATTCCGGAGTTGTTCAGCTCAGTCACTGAGACAAGGCCTCCTCATCTCAGCTTGTCACCCAGTGGGGACCTCAGACCTGGGAGGCACCCATCCCACCACACCTTCCTGTCTCATCAAAGACCCCTTGCTTCTGAGCCTGCGGGTCCCTCTGGGGTGGGGGCGCTCCTGGCACTGGGAGGCTTGACTTTCCTGAGCTGAACCTGGGGCCTAGGCTTCCTGCTGTAGTCCTGGGGTCTCTGGGGAAGACAACATCACAGAGTTGTCTTCTGTCAATTCCCAGGCCCCAGCAGCAGCCAGTGGGTGGTGATCCAAGGACAACGTGCCTGGGAAAGATGCTCTCCCCCCGGGGCTGGGACGGGCGTCAGGAGGAGGGCCTCACTGCAGCTTTTGGCTTGACTTCCTTCAGTTCTCTGCTATCTGCAGAATTCATGGGTGGAAGGTGTTTACTGGGAACCTAGGACATTCTAGATCATAGTTAACTCTTACAGCAGGGCTATCCAGGGTGCAGGAGTGTCTGCTGAGTGCTGAGTACTGACTGTGAGCACTGGCTCTTCATCCTGCTGCCTGGGTGCCATCCCTTGGGAGATCACATGCACCTGGGCCCTCTTGGGGTCCACTGTGGCACTGTAATGCTGAGTGGGGCTTGGCGACAAGTGGGCGGGAACAATACCAGCCCTTGCTGTGCTGGGTCCCAGCAGTGTTGGTGAGGATGAGGACACTGTATGCTGTGTCCTAAGGATGAGTGTTGGCCATTGCCCTGACTAGAAGCGGGGTTCTCCATTTCCAAGATTTGGGGGTGTTCTGGTTATCTTTCTACTGTTGTGATAAAAACACTGACCAAAACCAGCTTGGCAAGGAAAGGGTTAATTTCACCTTCCATTCATAGCTCATCATGGAGGGGAGTTGAGGCAGGAGCTCAGAGCAGAGTAGACCATGGAGGAATGCTGCTTACTAGCTTGCTTCACTGGTCCATGCTCAGCCTGCTTTCTCTCTCTCTCTCTCTCTCTCTCTTTTTCTTTCCTTAAAAAATATTTTATTTACTATTTTTGTTTTATGTGTAATGCATGTATTGCCTGCATGTGGGTAAGTGCACCCGTGTTGTCCAATGCCCATGGAGGACAGAAGAGGCTGTCAGATCCCCTGGGACTGGAGTTACAGACAGTTGTTAGCTGCCATGTGGGTGCTGGGATTCGAACCCAGGTCTTCTGCAAGAACAGTCAGTGTTCTTAACTGCTGAGCCATCTCTCCAGCCCCAGCCTCCTTTCTTATAGAACACAGGCCCACCTGCCCAGGGGTGGTACCATTCTCAATGGCTGGGCCCTCACTCAACAATCAAGATATACTGCCCCACAGACATGGCTACAGGCCCGTCCAATGGAGGAAATTCCTCAGCTGAGGGTCCCTCTACCCAGGTGTGTCAAGGTGACACCTGAAGCTGCCCAGCACAGGGGTAACTTTTCACCTCCTGCTTTGAAAATGTTGCCTAGAAAGGGAAAGCTCTGATGACGTCTGAAGCAAAGGACTTCTGCTACTTTGTAGTCAGAGCTGGTATTGCTGGAGGGGCCTGTTTGAAGCTCACAGGGAGGTGTTGGGAAGGGGCATGGCCAACAGCTTGGGCTGGGTGGGTGAAGCCCTGGAGTCCTTGTGGTCGGTGTGTCCGCAACCTGGGTCGTCCAAGGACTGAGCCGCTGCGTTCTGTACATCTACTTTCATTGTAAAGTTCAGCTTAGAGCAGAGACCTGACTGAACAGAGTTTAAAGGCGAGTGAAATGAGCTAGATGTGGTAGCACACGCCTCAGTACCAGCACCTGGGGACTGAAGCAAGTTCAGGGCATCCTGGTCCAAACATTGGGTTCCAGTCTAGTCAGGACTCTATAGCATGACCCTGACTCAAAAATAAGCAAATAAATAGAAGGAAAAATAAAACAATGAAAAATTTCAACCAACCAGGGCAGGAGCTGGCAGACCACCACCCATGGCCAGAGTTAACCTCTGGTTTTGAAAGTAAAGTCTTTGGTAGCTACTGAACTGCACATGGAGAAGGTGGCTGACCCAGACCCACAGGAGGGCACCAACACCGTGTCACTATCCACACACTCCCCGACCGGGCATGGGACATGTTAATGGTTTGCTATACCAGATGCTGGCTGTAGAAATTCTTTTATTATTTATTTATTTACTTATTTATTTTTCAGACAAGGTCTCATGTAGCTCAGGCTGGCCTAAAATTTACTATGTAGTTAAAGATGGCTTGATCCTCTTGCCTCCAGTTCCCCGGTGTTGTGATTACACATGTGCACCACCACAGCCAGTTTGTGTTTTGTTTTTATTATTATTTTTCTTTCTTTCTTGTCAATTTGTATGTGTGTGTGGTGTACATGTGTGCATGCATATTTTTGCATGTGTGTGGGTGCCCATGCACATATGGATGTGTGCAGTGGTGGCCCGAGGTTGACGTTTAGAATCATCCCTGATAATCTTCCACCTTATCATGAAACGGGCAGGGTCTCTCAGTCAAAGCCAGAACTTGCTGATGTGACTGGTCTCGCCAGCCAGCTTGCTTGGGGATCCCCTGTCTCTGACTTCTGGGGCTAGAGTTACAGGTAGGCTCCCACACCCATGCAGCATTTATGTAGGTTTCTGGGGATCTGAACTCTGGTCCTCATGTGTGTGATGAGTGCTTTAACCACTGAGACATCTCACCAGTTGTATTAGTCACTTTTCTGTTGCTGTGATAGAAACACTGCCCAAAGCAATTTATAGAAAGAAGAGTTTATTTGAGCTTACAGTTCCAGGGGAATTACAGTCTGTCATGGCAGGGAGGCATGGTGGCAGGAGGTGGCTGGAGCAGGAGCAGCAAAAGCTAAGCTCTCACATCATCACGCAGGCACAGGAAGCAAGTGAGCGATTGGAGATCCAGCAAGGCTTAAGAACTCTCTAAGCCCGCCCCCAGTGACATGCTTCCTCCAGGATAGCCATACCTTCTAAGACCTCCCAAAACAGCATCACCATCTGGGGACAAAATGTCCAAATACTTGGAGCCTATGGGGGACATTTTCATTCAAACCATCACACCAGCACTGTTTTTTTTTTTTTAAATTTGGATTTATTTACTTATTTATTATCTTTATATTATGTATGTGTTTTGTCTGCATATATGTAAGTGCACCTTGTGTGCAATGCTTGAAGAGGCCAGAAGAGGGTATTGGATCCCTTGGAATGAGAGTTGCATACTGTTGTTAGCTACCATGTAGGTACTAGGAACCAAACCTGGGTCTCTGCAAGAGCAGCCAGTGCTCTTAACTGCTGAGCCATCTCTCCAGCCCCCTCTGTTTGTTTTTAAAGTCACAGTGGTATTTGAAGCCAACCCCTTTAGGCTAGCTGCCCCTTCTTGTCCCTCTGCCGAAACCACACAGCATTCAGACACAGACTGCTTTGTACACATATGTACAGTGCCCAGCACTGTTCACCTGCTTAATTTTATATGAATGAAAAAAAAAATTGAGACAAGGTCTCCCTGTGGCTCCAGTTGGCCTGGAACTCACTACATAGATCAGTTTGGCCTTGATATCACAGAGATCTGTCTGTCTCAACCTCCTGAGTGCTGGGATTAAAGGCATGTCCCACCACGTCTAGCAGATATATGGATGAAATTTATACAAGTTCTTGTCTTGTATTAAAGAGGCCTGGGTGGCATTGGCCTCTTGCCTCCCTGAAGTGTGAATCCTGTCCTGCTCCGGTGGTACAGGGTCTATTTGCCAGTTCACTGCCATACAGAGTCACCAGAGTCTCCATGGATTTGTATTTTCTTTCAAATTTATATGCATGTGTGTACGTCTGTGTGTAAGAACATGTGTGTGAAAGTGTCCATGGAGGCCAGAAGAGGACATCAGAGCTTCTGGAAATGGAGTTGCAGGTGGTTGTAAGCCACCCAACACTGGTGCTAGGGACTGAACTCTGGTCCTCTGCAAGAGCAGCAAGAGCTCTTAATGGTTGAGCCATCGCTCCAGCCTGGGTCTGTGTTCTTTAGCTCAGTCTTGGGGACCATGTGGAAACAGAAGGGCGGAGTGAAGCTTGTGCTGGTCTCCTGTGTGATCAGCACCTCCCGCTGTCACGTTCCAGGGCCTCTTCGTGTGACGGTTATTAGCTCCGAAGCCTTACGCCATTACCCACACTTTACAGAAGGAACAGTGAGCCACACTGCCCTCCTCATGGTCACACCACAGCGTGAAGAGACAGAGCCAAGATAGTAATCACTGGCCATCTGTTCAGAGGACTGAGAAATAAATGACAGCCCCCTCCAGTCCCTGCCCCATTTGGGAGCTCTCTAGTGCATAGATTCCTGTTCTGTGTCCCCAGCCACGTGTACGGTCCCGAGTACAGAGTTCACTCCTCTACACCTCACAGACACCACTCTGCACCCTGATGGTGATGGACAAGTATATCCCTGTGGCTGGCGGTGGTGACCGTCTAGCATTGTCTTGACTTCCCTCATCTAGAGGCTGGACGGCTCACTCTATGAATCACCTAGGCAGTCCCCTAGCACCTGGCTGTTTAACCATAGTGCAGGGGTTGCACTGAAGGTATTTTGGAGATGTGGTCAGCCAAGTTGGCTCCCAGCAAAGGAACTGTACACAGGGCTGCAGGCCTCATCCTCAACCTCAAGTCAGCTGAGCTGAAGACAAGTTTCCCGGGAAGAAGAAACTGTACCTTGCGGTGCTGTGTTTCCAGTCTTGGCCACTCCTAGTGTGGGCCACAGCCTTCAAAGACATCACACAGAGAACTCTGGCTGGGCCCATCGATGTGTTTCCCTGTTTTGCTGGTCCTGTTTTGTACGACTTCTGATAGTCCAGATACTCACACTTACAGAGGTGGTTGGAGAGTCTTCCCTCCACCTGGGACTTCCTGATTGTCTTTTTGATACGCAAAACTGTCTTTTCTAGAATATGCAAGGCCCTGGGTTCAATTACCAGTACTGGAAAAAAAAAAAAAAACACCTTCCTTTATTATTTGTAGATTTTGTGAGTGTGTGTGCGTGTCTGTGTGTTTTTAGACATTCCCCTTACTTTGAGATCCCCGACAGTAAAGGAGATTTTCTCTGGTCACGCAGATATTTATGTTGGAGTTTCAGTGTGACTTGCTTGGAGATGGAAGTTTCAATATTGTTGACAGTATAGCTCTTACCTTGGGACAGATGAACGAACCGTGAGCCCTTATCGCCACTGGCCCTGTGTCCAGTGCAGCCACTGGAGACCTGAGGAGTCGTTCGCAGGCACATCACTGCCTGGCTGGCCAGAGGGCTCAGCTGGAACTCAGCTTTGATCCTCAGATACGTAGGCAAAGCCTCAGTGTGCTACACCGCCACGGGGCAGGGCGGGGGTGGGGGGCTCAAACTCCATTTCGTTTCTTGTACACAGACCCTTTCCGGCAGCATCGACAGCACAATGTGTTTGCTCTGAACTGAGTTTTGTTTTTGCCTTTCTGTGTACGATAGGTATTGATTGCAGTTCTGGCATTGTATCTGACGACCGCAGTGCTTGTCAGGAGTCCTGTTACCTTGCTCTTGAGGGGCTCATTGCTTTCTGGATGGAATGAGGGGCCCTGGGAAGTCAAGTTTGTCACTCTCCCCTCTGCACAGAGAGCAGTGACCCAGAGCTGGGCTTGGGTGCAGTGGGGCCCAGCTGCCATGGCCTGCAGGTGTTGGGGGAGGGAGATTTCCTGTCAGTCAGCTCAGGTTTTTCCTGAGGGATCTGTTCCACTGGCTTTTTTTCCTTCTATTTTGACACCTGCTGAAGTGCTTCTGTCCCTTCCTGGGATGAGTCCTATCTCTTCTGTTGGACACGGTCTCACTCTGTAGCACAGGCTGCCTTGGATTTCCCTATGCAGCCCAGGTTGCCCTCACTCATAATCTTCCCGCCTCAACCTCTGTTTCACAATATTTATTTTTAAATTACATGTGCACGCTGTGTGTGTGTGGTGTGTGTGTGTGTGTGTGTGTGTGTGTGTGTGTGTGTGCGTGTGCACCTGAGTTTAGTTCCTGCAGAGGCTAGAAGAGGGTGTCAGAGTCCCTGGAGCTGGAGTTATAGGAGGTTGTGGGCTGCCTTTCATGAATGCTGGGACCCGAGCGTAGGTCCTCTGCAGGAGCAGCCAGCCCTCCGCTGCGGAGCCATCTCTCCAGCGCCTGTCTCTGTTTTCAGTTCAGTGCTTTCTTAGCTAGCTCTGAAACACTCTCCCAGATGACTTTCAGGACTGTTTGCTTTATCAGTTCCAACAAGGTACCCTACTAGGCCTGCAGTTTGCTGAAGGTGTAGAGAAATGAAGCCTTCATGATGTCCATCCTTTTCTAGAATGTTCTACTGCCACATGTGACTGGCGCTGCGGAGCCATCTCTCCAGCGCCTGTCTCTGTTTTCAGTTCAGTGATTTCTTAGCTAGCTCTGAAACACTCTCCCAGATGACTTTCAGGACTGTTTGCTTTATCAGTTCCAACAAGGTACCCTACTAGGCCTGCAGTTTGCTGAAGGTGTAGAGAAATGAAGCCTTCATGATGTCCATCCTTTTCTAGAATGTTCTACTGCCACATGTGACTGGCATGTATGTTATTTAATACATTTTAATAAATCAATAGGCTTTATTTATGAGAATAGTTTGACACTGAGCAGGAAGTACAGAACATTCCCATACACCCCTCCTCTCATGTTTTCTGTTGTTAACGTCTTGCATTAGTGAGGCACATTTGTTGCAATGAGTCAATCAATATTGATGTGTTATTAATAATTAGCTGTAGTCCATGGTCTATGCTTTAGTCATTTCCTGTTATTATAAAATGCCTGAGGCTGGGAATTTTATAGAGAAGAGGTTCTTGTAGCTCACAGTTCTGGAAGGTCAAGAATGGTGCTGACATCTGCTTTGGTGGCCAGGGCATGCTGGCGGATAGTGTGACAGAGGTGTGAGCATGGGAGGATTCAGGGAGACTGCCGGACTCCTCTGGAGCACCTCCGTCTCATGGGAGCACACTGCAGTCCTGCGACCACTACACGGGTCTGTCTGGGAGTGAGGACAATGCTTCCCAAACTGACCTGCATGTCTAGCGTCTCCATGAAATTCCAGCTGGGTTCCCATAGCTGTAAACATGCTGATCCTAAAACTCACACAGAAAGAGGAGGGACCCAGAGTAGCCACAACAACCTTGTCAAAGAAAAGCACAGTTGGAAGGTCACACTTCCCATCTGAAGCTTACTGCAAAGTCACCTTCGTCACAGCAATGTGCTGGCCTAAACACAGCCAGGAGTCAGTGGAGAAGAGAGGCCAGAAATAAACCCACGGATCTGTGGTCCATTCATTTCTGAAGACGATATCCAGAAAATTCACCGGGGGATGATAGCCTTTTTGGCTATACCCAGAAGAAGGCTGGATCCCCCCTCAAGCCCCTCCCCGAAATGGAACTCTGAACATAGTAGATACGAAAAGCAACAACTAACATCAAAACTTTTATTTTTATTAAAATATTTATCTTTTTTTGGTGTGTGTGAGTATATTGCCTGCATGTGTGAAAGTGCACTCATGTCATGCAATGTCTGTGAAGGTCAGAAGAGGGGGTCGGATCCCTTGGAACTGGAGTCAGAGAGAGTTGTTAGCTGCCATGTGGGTGCTGGGAATTGAACCTGGGTCCTCTGCAGGAGCAGCCAGTGCTCTTAACTGCTGAGCCATCTCTCCAGCCCAGTGAAACTCTTGCAAATCAAATCGTGAGCTTAAATCTTCACTGTGTTGGTTAAGACAGTGGTTTCTCACATACCACAGATAAAAACAGATGAACCAAACATCACCAAAATTAAAAGTTTCTGTGTCACTAACAAGGAAACTAAAAGGCAGCCCAGCGAATAAAAGAAAATGTGAATCACATTAAAAACTTTTTTTCTTTTTTTTTGGGTCTTTTTGAGACAGGGTCTCCCTGTAGCCCAGCTGTCCTGGAACTCACTATGTAGACCAGGCTGGCCTTGAACTCACAGAGATCCCCCTGCTTCTGCCTCCCGAATGCTGGGATTAAAGGCGTGCGCCACCACGCCCGGCTTTTTATTTGTATGTGTAATGTCTGTGGAGCAAATGTGTGCAAATGCTGTGCCTGAAGAGGCCAGAAGAGGGGGTAGGGTCCTCTAGAGCAGAAGTTACAGGTGTTTGTGTGCTGCCAATGTGGGTGCTGGGAACTGAACTCGGGTCCTGTGAAAGAGTAACCAGCCAGTGCTCTTACATGCTGAACCATCTCTCTGGACCCACAAATCACTATGTGATAGAGGATTTGTATCCAGCTATTTAAAGAACTTGTAATTCAATAATAAAAAGACAAACACTTAAATTCAAACAAAAAAGATTATTGCAGCTCCTCTGGGAGCTGAGGCAGGAGGGTCACGAGTTTGAGGCCTGCCTGGGCTACAGGATGGCTCAATGTCAGCCTGGGTAGCTTAGTGAGACTGTCACTGGGGATGCAGCTTAGTGGGGGAGCTCTCGCTTAGCTACACAAAGTGCTGGATTCCATTCCAGAACCACAATAAAAGAGCAGAAATCAGAGCAGTCCATTTTCTCAGGCAGATAAACAGATGGCCGCGCAGTGTTCCTGAGGCCTTGCAGCTGCTCATGGCCACAGAGAAAGGTGTTTCAAACCATAATGAATTACAGTCTCAAACCTGTTGGGGTGGTGCCAGTAAACATCATCATTACATTCTTAGAGAAAGCATGGAGACGGTAGGATCTGCACATGACCAGGATTCCAGAGAGATTTAAAATGCGGTGACTTCTCAAAGCGTTAACATAAAACTGCCTATAACACAGAAAGCCCGCTTTTGGATGTGTTCCCCAAAGCCACGGAAATGTGTGTTCACCCGACAATGCGTACGTGGTGCAACTTTCAAAAAGTATAAGCGAATGGCACATCCTTCCAATGGAATATTACTTGGCAATGCAAAAGAACGAAGGAGCAATCAGTGCTACCATGTGGCTATGCCAAGAGCAGATTCAAAAAATTAAACAGGAAGGATCAAAGGATGTATGATTCCATTTGTGTGAAGAGTCCTGAGCACGCTAATCGAGAGGCAGGAAGTGATGAGAGGTGGATGTGGAGTCGTATTCCTTGTGATGCGGATGTTTGAAAATGCTGTCTGTGCGGCAGGATGGCAGCTGTGTGACAGACTCACCTGGCCAGCGGGAATCGAGCACCCGGTGAATGACATCCTCAGAGGGCCACCTAAGGCCCTGGGATGCTCCGTGGTTCTGAAGTGACCCAGGTTTCTTCCTTCTTGCTGTTTCCACCTTGTGAGTGGGAACCCCTGTCCTCACCAGAGCGGCCGCTGTGACTGCGGTAGTCAGAGCTCCTCTGTTCCCCACCAGGCGCTCTGCATTTTATCAATGCTGCTTTCGTCTCTATTTTGGTGATTTTATGTGTTCTTTTCGCGCTCTGCTTTTGTGCCTCAGAAGAACAGATTTTCCTGTGTGGAACTGTTATAGCACTCCTGTGAAAAATCTGACTGAGGGACGGTCCTCAGTGTTACCTAGGAACTGCGGGTGTGATTTTCTTTTAGTTTCTTATATAACATTACATGTTTTTGTCTTCTCCACCTTTTTGATGAATAATTTTTCTTTATTCTTGAGAATTTCATACATATATACAGTGAAATATATGATTATATCCATCCCCATTTCCCTCCTCCAGCTCCCTCTATATTACCCCTCCATGGCATGTCTTTTGATAATCCACTAAGTCCAGTTAGTGCTGCTCACATGTGCATGGGTGTGGGGCCGTTCACTGGAGCATCAGAAACCTACCAGGACATCCTCCCAAAAGATCCTCCCTCACCAGCAGCTCTCCACCGCCCATAGCTCCTCAGGATGGGGCGGGGCCTGGACACCACCTACTCATCTATGCCAGGATTTTGGCTGGTGTGATATTGTGCAGATCTTGTGCAGGTGACCAAAGCTGCTATGAGTTCATGAGTTCGATGCCACATCATGTCCAGAAGACGCGTCTATGTTTTTCCTTTCTTCTCTTGTCTGGTTTGCCTATCTTAGCTGGATATACTTCTTTCTGTTTAAATTATTTTTAAATTTACACATAGGGCAATCTACTGTCAATCTGATATGGGAACGCAAGTTTTTCTTGCCTTTAAAAATGATTTTTAACTTTACATACAGAAAAATTGTTCCCTTGAGTTTTGACTGAGTCATTGAGACATCTTTGTTAAGATAAGACCAGTTGCCATGCCCACCACGGTCCTTGCTCTGCATTTCTGTGATTGGATCCTCTGCCGCCCTGTCCCCACAACCCACATGACCTGTTTGCCACTCCACGTTTGTGTGAATAGAGGAGGTCAGGGAAACGGAAGGACGGCACACGTGTGTTGTCTCAGAGCCCGGTGTCCTTTACAGGGCTCTGTTGTGTGTGAGAGCCAGCTGTGGGGTCATCCAGGGCCTGACACCGCTTACTGCTGCACACAGTCCCTTTGTGTGATGGCTCTACAGCTGACTGGCTGCTTCCAGTGGTCTTCACCAGGTTGGGGATGGGAACTTTCTTCGAGGTTTCATGGGCTCTCACATTGCCCAGACTGGCTTTGAGCTTACTGTGTAGCTAAGGATGACTTAGAACTCCTGATCCTCCTGCCCCCCTCTCTCTGCCAAGGGCTGGCATTCCAGGCATCCACCACTGCAGCCAGTTCCCTTGTTGCGGGTATGTGAGCTTTGTTAGAAACGACCAGGTCTTGATTCCTCATCCCACCAGGACAGCCTGCAGCTGGCCTTGCGATGAGTCTTGCTGGCTTTCCAGTTTGCTTTCCTTTCCGCAGTTCTGGTAGCACGTTCTATCACCTGGCTGTAACCTGATCTCCCCACCCTCCACTGATGCTGAGAACCTTCCCTGTGTGGACCAGCCCTCCTGACTCTGACTCCTCCTGGGTGATATGGCTACTTGGACCTGTTTTTTTTAAAACTGGTTTATTGCTATTTTTAATATTTTATTTATTATTTTTGTTTTATGTGCCTGCATGTAAATAAGTGCACCTATGTCATGCACTGCCGTGGAGGTCAGAAGAGGGTTTCGGATTCCCCTGGAACTGGAGTTAAGGACGGTTCGTAGCCGCCATGTGGATGCTGGGAATCAAACCCGGGTCCTCTGCAAGAGCAGTCAGTGCTCTGAACTGCTGAGCCATCTCTCCAGGTCATTTATTACTATTTTTAATATTTTATTTATTTTTATTTTATGTGTATGAGTGTATTGCCTGCATGTGGATAAGTGCAATGGCCTCAGAGGTCAGAAAAGGGCATTGGATACCCTGGAACTGGAGTTACAGACAGTTGTTAGCAGCCATTTGGGTGTTGGGAATCGAACCTGGGTCCTCTGCAAGAGCAGCCAGTGCTCTTAACCACCGAGCCATTGCTCCAGCCCCCGCCCACCTTTAACTACTGAGTTCTGACAGCACCCGGACTGTAGATCTTAGTTTCTCATGTCAACTGCAAATATTTCCCTGTTCTTGGTCATCTTTTTAATCTCTTAATTGTACAGAACGAAACTTGTGAACTTCTGTGAGATCTCATCTTTTGTAGCTCTGTTATGGATCCTGCCCCCAGAGCTGTGTTGAAGAACTTTGCCAACCCGGGGTCATGAGAAACCGCCCTCTGATTCATTCCAGAAATAGCCTATGGTTTGCATTCAAGCCTCCAACTCAAGGTTTGGGCCGAGGAATTGCTCTCTCTTTTCATCGCTCTGATCTCTCCACCTCTGCCTGTCCTAGCTTCTCCTTCTCCCCTTAGTCTCTCCCCTTCTCTCAGTTTCTCCTCCTTCAACACCTCTCTCTCTCTCTCTCTCTCTCTCTCTCTCTCTCTCTCTCTTTCTCTTGATCTTTGGGACCTGCACATCCAGCTGTTGAACAGACTACCCTTTTCTCACTCGGTTGTCTCTGTGCCGTTGTCAAACATCAGTTTACGTTGTGTGCCTGAGCCTACCCCTGGCCTGTCTCCACCCATCCCAGGTCTGGCCCTCTGTCTTGTGCTGTCGTCTTGACAACATTTACTGTAAATCTCCAAGCCAATGAGTTCTGCTTCCTTCCTTTCTTCCTCTTGTGATTGATCTGGAAATGCCACCCCTTTGTGACTGATGGACTTTAACATGCTAAGGGCATGCTTGTGGCTGATGGACTTTAACATGCTAAGGGCATGCTTGTGGCTGATGGACTTTAACATGCTAAGAGCATACTTGTGGCTGATGGACTTTAACATGCTAAGAGCATACTTGTGGCTGATGGACTTTACCATGCTAAGGGCATGCTTGTGGATGATGGACTTTACCATGCTAAGGGCATGCTTGTGGCTGATGGACTTTAACATGCTAAGAGCATACTTGTGGCTTTGGAAAATTCCAAGTGTTTTCTTCTTTTTAAAAGGTTATATAATGGGCATTTTTAACCCTTATTAAAGATTGTTGACTTAAATTACATTTCTTCTGGGTTTTCCTGTACTCTTCCTTTGAGTCGTGGTTTTCTGTCATTTATTTTATTGTTAACTTTTCTGTGTGATGTGCCAAGTATTTTTTTCTATTTTAATGTATCTGTGTGTACATGTGAGTGCAGGGGAGGGGGGGAGGCATGCCACGGTACATGTGTGGAGGTCAGAGGACAACTCTCAGGCATGTGTTCTCTCCTTCCACTGTATGGGTTCCAGGATCAAATTCAGGTTGTCAGGCGTGGTGACAAGTGCCCTTACCACCGAGCCATCTCACCGGCCCTGCCGGGTGTCTCTTACAACCAGGAACAAGTGATGTCTTGCGCTGCTGCATGCCTTTGTGCACCTTCCCCTCGGTTCTGGCCTCTGTTCACCGTGAGCACTTAGCATGCAGTCCCGTGTCCGGCTTGTGCACCTTCCCCTCGGTTCTGGCCTCTGTTCACTGTAAGCACTTAGCATGCAGTCCCGTGTCTGGCTTCCCGTGTCTTCCCCACGTCCTCTGTTTCTTTTACCTTTTACCTTCGACTGGAACAACAGTGCTTCTGAAATTGCTTCTTTTCTTTGTTGGTTTGGAGGTTTTATGTTCTAATCATAGTAGTTTAGTGTTTTCTTTACATTCCGCTATTCAGTATTGAACTGCACATTTTTATAGTGAAATCCAAGTGTGTCTGTGTAGACATAGCTCACTCCATGTCCGTCATCCATGAGTCCCTGAAGGAGAGGGCCAGTGCAAATATGCTACCCAGGAATTCCCTTCTTAGTTCCTGTCTTAGTTTGTTCTCTATTGCTGTGACAAAACACTCTGACCACTACCAACTTGGGGAAGAAAGGGTTTATTTGTCTTACAACTCCCAGGTTGCAGTTCATCAGGGAGCCCAAGGTAGGAACTCAGGGCAGGAACCTGGAGGCAGGAGCTGGAGCACAGGCCATGGAGGAACGCTGCTTACAGGCTTGCTCCCTTGGCTCCTGCTCAGCCTGCTTTCTTATGCAACACAGGCCCACCTGCCCAGGGGTGGCACCACCCACAGTGGGCTGGGCCCTCCCACATCACTCATCAAGAAGACTCCCCTCAGACATGGCCACAGGCCAGTCCAATAGAGGCAATTCCCCGATTGAGGCTCCCTCAACCCAGGTATGTCAAGTTGACACTAAAGCTATCCAGCACAGTTCCTGAAGAGGGATGGGCCGGGGAGATGGCTTTGCAGGGTCAAGGTGCTTGCTGTCAAGGCTGATGACCTGAGTTCAGTCCCCAGAATCCACATGATGGAAGGAGAGAACCAAGAACCAACTCCCACAGGTTATCTTCTGACCTCCGTAGGCACACTGTGGCATGCCCATGCCCACTCCCCATCCCACATGCCCACAGAATAAATAAATAAATAAATAATGGAATGGACTGCTTCTAATCACCAATCCAGACCCTCCATGGATTCTGGAACTCAGCTGAGGCATGGAGAGCCACTCCTGCAGCGCAGAGACCCACACACTGGGGTAGAAGATGCTTAAGCATTGATTTCAGAGCCACCGGAGCTCACCGTGGTGCTGACAGGTCAGGGCCTCCTATGTGGTGATATAACCAGCTCACGTGCCCTTCTACAAACATCATGTCTGTCACACATTATAGCATCACATGCAGAAATAAATACAGCTTTTTGGGAAAGTGCAGGCTATAATGTGGAAAGTCATCATCCTATGTGATGCTGCCCAGAGGCCCGATCTTTGGTTGTGGGGCCCTTCTGAATGGGATCGACCCCCTACCAGGGACCAGCGGTCTTTGCAACCCTCACTTTTGCCATGTGATCAGGACCCATCTGCAGTGTGCAGGAGGTCCCTCCCCTCCCCATGCTGCACCTCGATCTTAGGTTTGGGGCTGCCACTGTGGGGCGCAGTGTTTGCTGCTTAAGCTCCCAAAATGGTGATTTGTTACCATGGACAAAACCAAGACCCAGCTCAAATTCATAACAGGCTCAAAGCAGAATCCGTCATGATCTACTTCCTCTGTGGGGGGAGCAGAGACCCTTGCTAGGTGCCCTCTTGCTTCCTGCCTTGCTGTTCAGTGTCACAGTTGGCTTTTCTGAGGTCTTAGGAGACACTGAGGTTTTAAAGCTTCCTCTCATCTTGTGGTGACAATCACAGCTGGCACCCAGTACCATGTTAGTGTGGCCTCTATGAAAGAGGCCTCCCTTGGGATCAATGGCAACCCCAGGCGCATCTCTGCCCTTGACCTCACTGGCCTTTCAAAATGTCCACATGTGAGATTCTGACATTATACCAATCGCTTTTGGGATAGAATTTGAAACCTCTGTTGCACCATCTATTGAGAACACTGACCTGAGTCTTTGAGGCAGAGATGTGCATGGTCACCAGCTGCCTCCCCTCCCTGCCACAAGGCTCAGCTGAAAGGGTTGCATAGAGAGATGAACTGCACAAAGTCAGTGCATTAAACCCCAGAGGTGCAGAACAGGGGACACACCAAGGGGATGCTTTTGAGGGGAGGTTTATTTTCTTCAATATATATTTTCATTGAATTTTGGTACATTTCATACAATACATCTTAATCATGTTTAGACGCCTTCCCTATGTGCACACCCTCATGGCCTGCCCGCTGGATTTCATGTATTCTGTCATGTATGTTAAGGCCTATTGGATCAAGTTTGTGTCCCCAGATGTCCCTTGGTGTGAGTTCATCCACTGGAGCCGGTTCAGCCTATCTAGTGTCACCCCCTTAAAGAAGATCAATTCTTCACCCAGCAGTGATTAGATGCCAATAGTTCCTTGGCTAAGGTTGGGGCCTCTTGCCCATTTCCCCAGTTCTATGCTGGGTTTTTGTCTGGTTTGAGTTTGTATGGGACTTGTGCATGCTGATACCATTGCTATAAGTTCATGTGAGAAAATTCCCAGCAGCCTGTGAGACTCTGTTTCCTTACGGTCATCCACCATCTCTGGTTCATACAATCTTTCTGCTCCCTCTTCTGCAGTGGTCCCTGAGCCCTGGGTGGGTGGAGTTTGATATAGGATCCTGTCCAGGGTACACTCGACAGTGTCTTACCCTCTGCACTCTGGACAGCTGTGGCTTTCTGTGTTCATCACCCTCTGTTGCATGAGGGAGCATCCCTGGTGAGAGTTGAGAGATGCATTAGAGTTCTCTCTACCCCCTGTTCTGCTATGTTCTGTGAGCCTTAGGTGAAGAGGTTCCCATTGTAGATGTGTCACTTAAGGATGCTTCAACATGGCCTAGATCTTGGTGGATTCACCCCCACCACCCACTGTCACCCTCTGTCACTGTAATCTGAGCTTTAACGTGGTCTCTCAAAACCTCCAAACCTACCATCATGATTTCAAAAGCCAGTGTCTCATCAAACCCATCAATCTGTACATCATTGATTTCTGCACTTTTTCTTATTTCTGGTAAGAGCTGTGTCTGGCTGTGCTTTTCCACCCAGCACATCCTTCCCTGTCTCTTGCCATAAACATCTTTGGTGTAAATTCTTGTCCTTGCAAAGGTTCACCTTCTCTTTTCCTTGGGCATTTGCTTACATTGTTGTCAAGGTTTAGATAGGAACTCTTCTCCCTTAGTCTTTTGAAGACACTGCCACATTTCCTGTGATCTCCGTCACTGCTGACAAGGCTGTTGTCCACCTACCTCAGGGTCCTTTACACAACTGGCCCCCTCTTTGGAAGCTTTAAGCTTTTGCTGCACCCTTACTGTGTGCTGTGGGCTCAAAGTAGGATTTTCTTTGTGTGTCTTGCAATTTTGAGCTGAGAACTCCCGATTGCCTCTAATTCTAGAAAATTAAACAATAAGCTCATCACACGGTGCTTCCTTCTTTCCCTCCTTTGGAGTTGCCACTAGTTACACAGAGGCTCTCCTGGAGAGTGCTTCATGTCGGCAGGTACCTAAGCACATCACAACTGACCTGGAACCCCACTCATGAAAGGAGGAAAACCATTTTCACGTACCGCTAAGATGGAAAGATGGTAAAGGGGAGAGACATCCAGTGGAAGACAGAGACCCCAAGGGACCATGTTCCAGTGGTAACCGAGACACGAACCCACCATGGCCAGGGAAACCAGGAGAGCTGGCAGAATCTAATCCAGAGCCCCCACACATTCAGGTTTATAGTTTGAACTTGAGTCTTTTCAAAAAATATTCCATTCTTTTTATTAGTCCATTCTTTTTAAAGATTTGTTTTTATTTAATGTGTTGAAGTGTTTAATGTGTTAAGTACACCACGTGTGTGCAATGCCCACAGAGGTCAGAGGAGGTCATCAGATCTCCTGAAACTGGAGTTGCAGATGGTTGTTAGCCACCATGTGGGTGCCGAGATTTGAACCTGGGTCCTCTGCAAGAGCAGTCATTGTTCTTAACTGCTGAGTCATCTCTTCAGGCCCTAAACTTGAGTCTTAATCATTGAGCTTAGTCTTTGGTAAGTTCAAATGTCAAGAGACTGGTTGAAGAATTTAGATTCTCTTTGGAAGTTGTCCGCAGTATCCAGGAGTGGTCTTAAGCACTTCAATTTTACACATGTCAAAATGTAAAAACAAAAACACCTTCACATGACTGTGAAATGCAGGGTGTGTTTGTACCCAGGTATATGCCCATGTCCACATCTGTATCTCTACATAATCATTTGGGCTCTGTGGCATGTTCTAGGTGACGTCTACCCTCTGATTCACAGATTATCTCTTTAACTGTTTTCCTCTGGGCATATTTTTATCTAAAGGGTTATGTTTTTCATTTACTAGATTTCTAAGTGCTTTTTGAAATAAGCATTTGCTATTATGTTTATATCCCTGACTTATTTTTGTACAGTTTCTAGTGACTTTAAAATATATTACTTCTTGGGCTGGGTGTGATGGAGCGAGCACACCTTTAATTCCAGGACTTGGGAGGCAGATGCAGTTGGATCTCTGTGAGAGTGAAGTCAGCCTGGTCTACATAGTGAGTCTCAGGCTAGCTTGGGCTACAGGGAGACAGTGTCTCAAAAAGACTGATTATCTATCATCTATCTATCTATCTATCTATCTATCTATCTATCTATCTATCTATCTATCTATCTATCTATCTATCTATCTATCTATCTATCTATCTATCTATCTATCTATCTATCTATCTATCTATCTATCTATCTATCTATCTATCTATCTATCTATCTATCTATCTATCTATCTATCTATCTATCTATCTATCTATCTATCTATCTATCTATCTATCTATCTATCTATCTATCTATCTATCTATCTATCTATCTATCTATCTATCTATCTATCTATCTATCTATCTATCTATCTATCTATCTATCTATCTATCTATCTATCTATCTATCTATCTATCTATCTATCTATCTATCTATCTATCTATCTATCTATCTATCTATCTATCTATCTATCTATCTATCTATCTATCTATCTATCTATCTATCTATCTATCTATCTATCTATCTATCTATCTATCTATCTATCTATCTATCTATCTATCTATCTATCTATCTATCTATCTATCTATCTATCTATCTATCTATCTATCTATCTATCTATCTATCTATCTATCTATCTATCTATCTATCTATCTATCTATCTATCTATCTATCTATCTATCTATCTATCTATCTATCTATCTATCTATCTATCTATCTATCTATCTATCTATCTATCTATCTATCTATCTATCTATCTATCTATCTATCTATCTATCTATCTATCTATCTATCTATCTATCTATCTATCTATCTATCTATCTATCTATCTATCTATCTATCTATCTATCTATCTATCTATCTATCTATCTATCTATCTATCTATCTATCTATCTATCTATCTATCTATCTATCTATCTATCTATCTATCTATCTATCTATCTATCTATCTATCTATCTATCTATCTATCTATCTATCTATCTATCTATCTATCTATCTATCTATCTATCTATCTATCTATCTATCTATCTATCTATCTATCTATCTATCTATCTATCTATCTATCTATCTATCTATCTATCTATCTATCTATCTATCTATCTATCTATCTATCTATCTATCTATCTATCTATCTATCTATCTATCTATCTATCTATCTATCTATCTATCTATCTATCTATCTATCTATCTATCTATCTATCTATCTATCTATCTATCTATCTATCTATCTATCTATCTATCTATCTATCTATCTATCTATCTATCTATCTATCTATCTATCTATCTATCTATCTATCTATCTATCTATCTATCTATCTATCTATCTATCTATCTATCTATCTATCTATCTATCTATCTATCTATCTATCTATCTATCTATCTATCTATCTATCTATCTATCTATCTATCTATCTATCTATCTATCTATCTATCTATCTATCTATCTATCTATCTATCTATCATCTATCATCTATCTCTATCATCTATCATCTATCTATCTATCATCTATCTATCATCATCTGTCATCATCAATCAATCTATGTGTCTGTCTGTATTATGTCTTACTCACTTTGCTATCTCTTTAAACACTTCTGCACAATGATTTTAAAACCTGGGATGAATTATTCTAATTTCTCTGAAGTCATTTCTTGTTCTGATCATCAACTTTCTTGTCTTCCTGAGTGTTGGAACATTCCTGTGTCATGGAATGGGGTGCTTTGTTTCTGTTCCCACCACCCTATTTCCCTGGGAGTTTGTCCTTCCTGCTCCTCTGGCTCTGGATGGATTCTCCTCTAAGCCCCACTCCCACTTCTGTGCTCCCACCAGGGTCCACACCTGCATAGTACCCTCCAACCTGCAGATGCTTTTTCGCCCACTGACTCTTCATCATCTTGCCTGGTCACATTGCGAAGGAGATGGGATGGATGCCAGTTGTCTTTTACAAAGGGCTCAACTGGGTCAGAGGTGCCAGTCTGTCCTGGGTCCCCAGCCAGTGAGCAGAGCTACACACAGAACCAATCACATGACTTAGATACCTGTGTGCGGCTCCAGCTGGGACCTGGGATACTGTCTGCATGGCATCCATGTCTTACTCCTGACCTTCTTTCTTTCTTTGTGCAGTGCTGGGGATGGAGCCCAGGGCCTTATACATGCTCAGACATGAGCTGAGCTACACCCTGACCTTGGTGTCCCTCGGGGTGTCACAAATGGGCTGTTTGCCAAAGGTTGTCTGGGAGGAAGCCGATTTGGTACAGCTGAGACAGAGGCTGAGATGAACCCACGGTGCACGGCGTCTGCGTCTCCTTCTGGCCCCTAAGTGACAACAGCTGAAGGGCCGGGGTTGCATGGTCTGCAGGAAGGATGATGCTACCAGTGTGTGTGAGGCCAGGATGCCCATGTGGATACCAGGCTCCCTAACAAAGGAGGATCTATGGCCTGGCTACAGTAACGGGGGTGCAAGATCTCTCAACATGTTCACATTTGAAAAACTAGTAGCTATTGATTCCTGCCGTCGGGCTGACGGAGGGCGGAGGCAGGATTTATTTGGAGCTGTGTTTCTGATGCTCTAATGCTTACATTACAATATTTTCTGTAATTACTTAGACATGACAGAGCACATTGGGTTGGTGATAAATCAGAGGTGATTTAAACAGTGTCATTAGGCATTGAAGTGTGTATATCCTGAGGTTTTCATCTAGGTCAATGGGCCATTGCCTCAAAGGGCTCACGGCATCTCCCAACACCCAGTGTGGCAGGGATGTGGGCTCTGCTGGTTAGACTTGGCTCTGACCTTGGCTGGTTAAGGGTCTACTATCTCAATTTGGCTGCTCTGGGTGCTTAGGGTAAGGGTGGACAAGCACTAGTCAGAACCTGGATTTCAGATGGTGCTGAGGACACCATGGAGATAGGGGTGCTAAATCGTGACCCTGGGTAGACAAGCACTAGTCAGAACCTGGATGGTGCTGAGGACACCATGGAGATAGGGGTGCTAAATCGTGACCCTGGGTAGCAGCAGGTGAGTGATGTGGGTGCTAACTAAAATGCGAGCCACCAAGCTGGGTGCCAATGTCCTGGCTCTCCGTGCCTCTGACTACTTCATGTGCTTGGCTGCCACAGGCCCTTTAGTGGGCAATCTGCACATTGTGGGCTTTGGAGCTTGTTGTAAAGAAAGGACAGCCTGTCTAAAGCTCTGTGTGAGTTCTGGGTTCCCTGAAGCCTGGCTTAGAGTCAAGAGCTCCCTCTTGGGCTGACTCACAATTGCTACCCACTGGCTGCCATCTTTATGGTATTCATTAAAACAATCTGCTTTTTTTTAATAAGAAACCAGTTGACTCCAATTTGTGCTGCCTGCCTACCTGAGTGTGTGGCCATCACTGAGGCGTGGTGGTCAACCTACCAGGGAACATACTTTTGTTGCTATTGAGACAAGGACCCGGCCTGGAACTTGCTATGTAGACCAGGCTGGACGCAATCTCACAGAGACCTGCCTGCCCTGCCTCTTGAGTGCTGGGATTAAAGGTGTGTGCTATAATGCTGGGCTGGTGCCACACTTTTAAATAAAACTGTCTCTGCCTCTCCCAGTAGCTATTAGATGCCAGTAGATCCTCAGCTAGGGGTGGGCCATTGTACCCACCTCTCTTCTCTGTGCTGGGATTTTGTGTGTCTGGAGTTTGTACAGTCTTGTGTTTGCTGTCACAAACACTGTGGCCTCATATGTGCACCTGCCCTGCTGTAGCTGGAAAACTGTTTCCTTGTGTTCATCCGCTGCCTCTGGCTCGAACAGTCTTTCTGCCCGTTCTTCTGCCGTGACCCCTGAGCCTGGGGAGGAGGGGGCATGGCATAGATGTCCCATTTAGGGCTGGGCACACTGCAGTATCCTGGCTGAGTAAGGAAGGGTGGGTCTCGGAGGAGTTGGAGGAAGGGTTAGTATAAATGTAATCCAAATAAGATGGATGAACTTTTCAAAGAATTAATATAAATTTAAAAATACGTGTTTGCAAGTGAGGACTTAAACTGGGGTTAGAGCGGATGGAAGTAGGAGCTCGTTCTGGGGATGCTGGAGTGTCCTGTGTGGCCAGGGCAGGAACATCTGTGGAGGTGAGAGCCAGAAACGTGGTCAGAGGTGTGCTCTGATTGCCCTGCGGTTTCTGAGCACGTGGCTGGAAAGCATCCTCTCTCTCTGAGGGTGTCCCCACCTCTGCCCTCCTCCAGTTCCAGACCTGGTCCTTCTTGGGTCTGATTCCACATTCCTGGGAGGTGTCTGGGCTCAGTCCTCACAGGTTCACTGTCATCCTGTACAGTGTGGTGCCACAGGCTGAACTGGAGGTTTTCCTATGGGTGTCGCCAGTGAGGACCAGGGCTAACTGTTGAACCCAGAGTGAGATGACAGACAGTGGCCCAGAGGAGATGCAGGAGTGCATGCTCTGGTGGCCTCTGCTTACCATGATGTCGTGTTCCAGTTGGTGGAGTGCCACGGAGCCCAGGCAGATGGACAGCAGGACACATGGATACAGTGGGCAGACTTGGTGCTTAGAAACGCTTTGATGGAGCGTCTCCATGTCCTGCTGGTGGGACCACAAGAGCCCACAAGAGAAGGCTGTGGATTAAGATGGCCAGCAGGGGTCACAGGATGGTGGGAGATGGGTGTGAGAGATCAGGTACCTGGGGAGGACAGTGAGGCAGAGACAAGAGATGACAGAGTGGAGGAAGCTGAGCAGGTCCCGGAACTAAGCAGCAAGTAACATAGACAGTGGCTTAATTTTGTACTGAAGGGTCTAGAATGTCTCTCACTCTGCCCTGCTGGCTCCTTGCCCCGCGGATGTGCCTGAAAGTTGGATTTCCCACCCGACAGGCTTCACCATCCAGTCTTTGAGGTACACAACTGCTACCACTGGTTTACCTTCATTTCCCACTCAGCACCAGGTGGAACCTTTCTGAGGCTTCATGTGGCCTCAGTGTCCCACTGTGGCCCCTCCGTGTGGCCAGAGCTGCGCTGCTGCACACAGGCAGGGGGCAGAAAGCCCAACAGCTCACACCAAAGTGAACTTTTCTTTTTCTAGGTCACTTCAGGTTTTCCCTCCCCCATTTGAATTTTCCAGGCTTCCTGACTGAGCTGCACTGGTTGGTCTTGAACACACAGTATCTGCTCGGGCGTCGATCCAGGGCCGAGAAGGGGCAGACTCTTCCAAGCTACAAACTGAAGAGCACTTACCATTGGAAAGGCTCAAGTGGCAGTGCTCTGGTCTCTGCTGAATGGCTTCACACTTCCAGGCCTTGGTTCTCATTACATAAAAACAAAAAAGGAGATTATCAGATGCACCTCGGAGCATGGCTGTGGCAAAATGAAATCCTATGAGGAACCCCATCTTCTGCAGTTCCTCCTTATTTGTGGCGCCCATTAGTGGCACTGCTGGTCATTCCTCTCATGGGTATTTATTCGGAGCCTACTGTATGCAAAGTCCCTGTGCTCTGTGCTGGGGGCAGGAGGGGCCCAAAGCTGTCTACTTGGTGCTTCCTTTCAGGTGCATTCTCCTGGGAACAAAATCACTGTTCAGTACCTGGGACACGGCAATAATGCATTTTAATGAGCAGTTAATTAATCTGAAATGATTACTTCGTTGTAAATAGAGGGAAGGAAAAATCACTGAAAATCGGCAAACAGGAGAGAGATGCTTTTCTCTAAGTGAGCGGGAGAGACAGCAAGGTAACGGGTATTTCTAAAATAAGGAGACATAAAGCTTGAGTCAGTAAAGTTATTTCCTTAATTTGGAGGGCTGTTTCAACTTGCTCCCAAATAAAAGATTCTAGCTCTGTGGCTCATGTAAATGAATGTGGAAATCGATGGAGGTTTTTCCTTCTTAAAACCCAAGTTCCACTGGGTCTAGCAGCTTCATTTAGGGCTGGGGGTTGGTTCATCTGGCTTGATCTTGCAGATCCTTTGCAAAAACACAAATATCAGGCTCTGCAGAAGCTCGGCTGAGGGTTCAATCAGGCAGAGGTGCCTCCTGGTACATGCGGTCCCTGCTGTTCAGACGTGGCCTTTGGGTTCCAGGGCAAACAAGGGCCAGGCCCCTGGTGAGGGAGGGATGACTGTGGAGCAGAGGGCTGGAGGCTTGTCCCAGCCCTGCCATTTGCATGGTGCATGCATGCGTGTGTGTTTGTGTGGGGGTACATACATGTGTGTGCATGTTTTGTGGGTGTATATGTGTGTGTGTTTGCACATGCGGAGATCAGAGACCAACCTCTGATGTCCTTCCTCACCTGCTGGCCACCTTTATTTTATTTCATTTAAAATATTTTATTTATTATTTTTATTTTATGTATATGAGTGTATTGTCTGCATGTGTGTAAGTGCAACCATGTCATGCAGTGCCTGTAGAGGTCATAAGAGGGTGTCAGATCCTTTGAAACTGGAGCTTAAAACTGGGGTGGTTCATAGCCACCATGTGGGTGCTGGGAATGGAAACTGGGTCCTTTGCAAGAGCAGCCAGTGCTCTTAACCTCTGAACCATTTCTCCAGCCCCCACCTTCATTTATTTATTTATTTTTTTGAGACAGGCTCGCTCACTGTGACCTGGGGCTTGCCCATTATGCTGGGCTAGCTGGGAAGCCCCATGGATCCGCCTGTCTCCACCTCCCAGTGCTGGGATTTCAAGCCCGCACCACCACTCCTGGCTTTTTTACATGGCTTCTTCTAGAGATCAAACTCAGGTCATCATGCTTGCAAGGCAAACACTTTACCAACTGAGCATCTCCCCAGCCCTGCTCTGCCATCTTTGGTTTTTATCCTGAGTAGGTCCCGGCCCCGGTGAGCTCCAGCTCTCCTGTCTCTAAACTGGGAAGACTAACTCCAGTTCTAACTCTGTGTGGCACATCCCCGTCCCCTGTGCTGTGTGATATCCACTATGTCTGGAGAGCCCACGAAGAGCCAGCTCTGACAGTTCCTGTGGTCTCTTCCCATCTCGGTTCAGCTCTAGACTGTGCTGGCTGATGTTTAGCGGCCCCTGTGAATGAAAGAAATCTTGATTTGTTTTGGTGACCAGTTTCCACAGTGTAAATTCTCTCACGGTGGATTTCAAGCTGTCACGGGGAAGCCACAGAATGCTGGGATGGGAAGAGGTGCTCGGTTGGCTCTCGTGAGCCGGTACAAACCAGCTCTAGGGCTCTTGCTGCTTCTCTCCTGCCAACTGGTTCCAGAACTATGGCTAATAATCACCATATGGTTCTTTCAGCCAGGCTCTGAGCTCAGTGCTTTATACAGACCTTCTCATCCATGATCAAAACGGTCCTAGGATCCAGTCTCATGGGGCAGACAACTTTGTAACCAGCCCATCGCAGGGAGGAGGCGGGACCTCGTGAACCCAGGGTGTCTGACTTCACAGCCTCACTTGTAGGCCATGAGATGCTAAGTTTAGACTTTGGTCTCACTGCTATGTCTGCTGACAGCTTTGCCAGTGGCAGAAAACGCCTTGAAACATAAAGCAAGTTTGCCTGCCCTTGACCGTGTACTCAGCACTCACTCCTCAAATCCCCAGGTGGCGAACCTGCGTCTCTTCTCATACTTGGTGGCTAACATCACATCTATAAAAAGCTTTTGCAGCATTTTTCTCCCTTTTGAAAATCTGGGGACCACTTAGTGGCCTCTTTCTGTCTGGTTTTGGGCGAGCCCAGTTAACAGAACAGATGCATGGGCCCTGTATAAAAAGGGCCTTGTTGCAGAAGATGGGAGGAAAGACTGTAAGAGCCAGGGAGGAGGTGCACCATTTGGAAATAGAGTCAGTCCTACGAGCTCCTGAGACCTCGCTCAGATGAATCTACGGCAATGGTGTCACAGCGTGCACACGACCCAAGCAGACTGAAGCAGACAAAAGCTCAGCACAGAAATGGACAGCAGGCCCCAGTCCTAGCTGAAGAAATGTTGGCAACTGATTACTGCCGGGCGAGGAAGAGCCGATCTTCTTAAAGGGACGGACTCGGCACAGGCTGCCTAGACTTCAGTAGATGAACTTGTACTGAGGGATGTCTGGGGACACTAACTTTACACAAATAGGCCTTAAGACAAATGACAGAATGTATGAATTCCAGTGGGGGGGTATAGGAGGGTGCCAGTGGGGAAGGGGGTGTAAAGATGATTAAGATTGGTTGAGATGTTCTGTATGAAATACACAGAAGTTCAATAACATATATTTAAAACAAGGACTTGTGGCAGTGCTCCTCTGATTAGGGACAGAAAAGCCTGCACCAATTATGCTTCTCATTACTAACCAAAGAAGCTTAAGGGAGAAGGGCCTCATTCTGACGCATGGTTTCGGGGGCACAGTCTGTCATGGAGGGACAGCATGGTTGGGCTCCATCAGGGATGATGGGAGCTTGTAAGGTGACTTCTTACATCTCAGTAGATCAGGAGGTAAAGAGCAGGGCGATACCACCAAGCAATCCACTTCCTCCATGTGAGTTCCAACCCGGAAAGGCTCTATGACCCCCTCTCACCCCGCCAGACGAGCATCGTCAGCTGGGAAAAAATACCGAGAACCATAGGGATGTGGGGGACACGCACATTCAAACTACAGCACAGCCTTCGTCCTGGGTGCTCTGGGGTGCTAAGTGGTTCTTAATCAGGGCGGGACTCCCGTGCCCAGTGGGAGGCAGAACCTGCAGAAGCCTGGGCAGCCCTTCTCAGAACATTGCCCCCACAAGCCAATCTTTGGGAGCAGAGAACCGAGCCTTGTACCCAAGGCTGGCAGAGGCCTGAAGCCTGTCCCACTGAGCACGGTGCAAAGTGACTTGGAACCCAATCAATCACCTGGAGGATCAGGCCATGTGGACAGTCAGACTGGGCCACTTATCCCTGTCACAGCTGCGGTGTCCACCAAGGGTCAGCCTGAGAGGCTGCTCTGGGGCAGCCACAATCTCCAGAATTATTTTATCATGATTTAAACATCACGTTCCAGAGTATTCCTTGAACTTAACAGAAGAAAAAGAACCTGGAGTTCAGGTCATTTTTTTTTTTTTTTTTTTTAACCACAGGAGATGCTGGCTCCACACGATGGGATCATGAGGAAATAAATGCCGAGAAACACTCAAAGCAGAGTCATTTCCTCCTGAAACACATTTCTCCAGGGTTAGGCACTGAGAATGAGCACCCTGGCAGCAAATGCGGGAACGTAGCCCTCACTGGTGTCCTGTGCTGGGCAGGTGCTGTTCTCCCGTTACAGTTCTGACATGCAGTGTCTGGCCACAGCTCCTCAGGGTGTTTGGTCTTAGGTCGTATTAATGTGGATTCAGAATTCGGTTGCTTGTTTGATTATTCACTGGCTCATTCGTTAATTCATTCATTCATTTATGTGCCCGTAGATGCCTACATTCATGTGTGCCCCATTGGCGAATGTGGTCCTATTGCTGTTTTAAATGGTCTCCACTAAGCATCTCTAACCAGTTTCCCATAAAATAATGAAAGGAAAAGTATTTCCATTAACGAGGAGTTAATTTGGGTTGTAAACGTGTGGCTGCTGATTGTGGCCTAAGCAGCCGCAGAGTGAGGCTGTTTATTGCGCGTTTTGGATGGGAGCTGTGATTAAAACTCGCCGTAGAGGCAGGGACCCAGGAGACAGGACTGTACTGAGCTGTACAGGGCCCGAGGATGGCACCCTGGGATCACCTGCTCTAGATACAGCACCCTGGTGAGGGGTCAAGGTGGGACTCAGTTCTGAATTATAGCCAGGAGGAGGTGCTGGGGCTGGGCTGGCTGGGTCTGCCTAGGGCTGTTGTGGCCCTTACACCCAAAGTATGGGCTGTAGCATCCTGTGTGGCACAGTGTAGGGGCCTTGTAAGGATGATGTGAGCCTCTCTCCCTGTCCCTCTGGAAGGGTGGAGGAAGTGTGACGGATCCTCCAAGTCTGCCAGGTCAAAGGACTGGGTGCACAGGTGGGCTTCCCCGTCAGTGGCAGGACAGCCTTCTCACACTGCCAGCCTGGCTTTCTCAGCTAAGCTTAGTGATGTTTACCTTGAGGGGCATGTGCAGACAAAGACATCAGCCAGCAGAGAGTGATCCACAGAGACCATTTTGTGCCAGTGCAGAGCGAGCATGTGAGAGCTGGGTAAGGGGACAGAGGGGTTCCCAGAGGGGCAGCTACGGAACTGGCTTTCAGGGAGACAACAGGGAGACTGGGAAGGGGCTTTGGCTCACAGGCGCAAAGGTCAGGCTGGCTCTCTCTTGCCAGGGGTTTCCTGGTGTGTCTGGGTAGCTTTTGGTGACCTCCGTGTTAGTGACTCTCTTGTTGCTGTGACAAAACACTCAAAGCAACTTACAGAAGAGTTTATTTTGGGTTATGGGTCCGAGAGAGTCCATCATGGTGGGGAGGCATGGCAGCAGTTAGTTTTATCAGGAAGCCGAGAGCTCACATCTCCACCTATACACAGAAAGCAGAGAGAGAGAACTGGAGGAGGGGTGAGGCTATAAACTCTCAGGGTCCGTCCCCAGTGATGTACTGCCTCCAGCAGGGCTGTGCCTCCCATGGGTTCTGTAACCTCCTCACACAGCACCACCTGCTGTGACCAAGTGTTCAAATACCTGCACCTAAGGGGTGATGTCTCACAGCCAACTCCAACACCCCTCTCCCCGGACTTTCTTGCTCGCACACGTGGTGAAAAGCGGGTAGAGAATCCAAATGTTTGATGCGTCGCGTCTGGAAAGTGATTCTTCCCAGATGCCCCAGGCCACACCCAGCCTCTCACGCTTCCCATCCCCGTCTGGGGCAGGCACTTCCTCTCACACCTGCCGGAGGTGGTGATTTGCTACCCTTGCCGAGAATTGTCATGGTGGGTTAAACTAGACAACTTTTCATTCCCTTAAGATTTGTTGACACTTGACTGATGACCCAGCCTAGTGCCCAATCTGGCAAGTCCTGGATGCATGTGCTGAAAACCAGAGTTTTTTTCTGTGTTTCTTGGGTCCATTTTTCTGTTTTTCTGTGTGGTTTGTGATTCATAGCCTTCGACTTCTCTGTCCTCACTGCCCATTTTTCTGCTTTCCCAGCTTTTAAGACATGTCAACAGATGCTCGTCAGCTACGGGCTTGTCTGATTCTCCCTGTAGTTATATCAATTTTTATCTCTTTTGAGCTCCTGTTGCTAGGTGCACATGAACTGGGAATTTTAAAAGCTGGGTCACTGAGAATTTGATTATGAAGCATTTCTCTTTATTTTCAAGTCTATTTCATCTAATTATGAACATAGTGCCAGGGCTTTGAATGAACACACACACACACACACACACACACACACACACACACACATGTTTTCAGAAAGCAATCGTGGTACGTACATAGACACAGTGAGTGGATACATGCCTGGATGTTTTCTACGGTGGTTCCCTTCCTCCGCACACTGAAGTTGCACTTTGCTGTGGCTCAGTACCAGGCTCTGTAGCTGGAATGTTAGTCCAAGTTCCATGACGGTTGTGTGAATCACTGAATGCTCCTTTTGAGCCCCGTCTGCTCCTCTCTCTTTCCTTAATTATCATTTATGGATTGCATATTTTATTACTTCCCTTCCATCAGTGGCCTGGAGTTGAGACTACATTAATTATTCTTTTAGTGGCTGCTCAGAACTTACTAAAAATTAGATATTCATAGGTTCTGAACAATTAGGGATCTAAAACCACATAAGGTCCATTTCCTTGTACGACATTGTTTTAATTTTGTTTGTATTTTAAGATGAAGATGGTACATTTGCACACACACATGCTGTGTTAGTTACTTTTCTGTTGCTGTGATAGAAACACTGACCAAAGCAAATTATAGAGGAAAGAATTTATTTGAGCTTATGGTTCTAAGGGGCAAGAGTCCATCATGGCGGGGAGGCATGGCAGCAGAGGTGCTGGAGGAGGAGCGGAAGCTAAGCTCTCGCATCTTCAAGCAGGCACAGGAAACAGTGACTGGAGATCTGGCAAGGCTTAAGAACTCTCTGAGCCCGCCCCCAGTAGCCTACTTCCTCCAGTGTGGCCATACTTCTAAGACCTCCACCAGCTGGGGACAAAATGTCCAAATACTTGGAGCCTATGGAGGACATTCTCGTTCAAACCGTCATACCCTCCTTGGATTTTCTTACATGATGATTTAAATCAGCAGTTTTTCCTTTTCAGTATTTTTTTGTTCATATCACAGGTCAAAGTCCAGTTTAAATACATGTGCCTATTGTGTTAGCTACTTCATTCATCCCTGTGAAGAATTCCAAACACAAACAACTAAAGGGATGGAAGACTGGTTTTTGGCTCATGATGTCTGGGGATCAGTCCAGCCAGTGTGGGGTAGGGGAGATGGGGAAGTGGGGATCTGTGCATGGCAGGAGGAGCTTGCAGCATGGCTTTGGACACATAGTGTAAAACAAGAGGATACAAGACCAGAAAGAACAGGTAACGACACTCACGATCTGGCCCACTGGTCTACATATACCAGCCAAGCACCATGTCCTAAAGCTTCTGTTCCAAAAATGGCACCACCAGGGAGGACCGAGTATACAAAACCACAACCACATGCGCACACACACATCCTTTGTTACTCATGTCTTTTGTTTTTTCTCCCAGTTAGATTTAATTGTCAGTTTGACAGAGCCTAGAGTCCCCTGAGAAAAGTCTCAACTAAGAGATTTCCCAGATCAGATTGGCCTGTGCCATGTCTGTGGGGCATTGTCCTGATTGTTGATTGATGGAGGAGGGCCCAGCTCACTGTGGGCAGCACTAGTCCCTGGGAAGGTGGGCCTGGGCTGTGTAGGAAAGCTAGCAGAGCATGGGGCTGTGAATGACCAGCCAGCTGTACCCCCAGGGTTCCTCTGGTAATTCCTGGCTGTGGAGTGAGCTCCTTGGTTGGAGGTAATGCTGTGTGGAGGAGCAAGCAATCCCACCCGTGGATTCCCGCCTGACCTCCTGCCCTGACTTCTCTCACCAACAGACTGTGGCCCATAGCTGAAGAGAAACCTTTTCCTTCCTTAAGTAGCTTTTGGTCAGAATGTTTTAAAGGGCAACGTATTTCCTTTGGTGAGGTCTTCTGGTGGTGAATTCTGTTTATTTGAATAAAAATGTCTTCTTAAACTTGAGCTTCTCTTGCTCTCTCTCTCACACACAGACATTTACACACACACACACACACACACACACACACACACACACACACACACGGTCTCCCTATAGCTCCAGCTGACCTGGAACTCACTATGTAGTCCAGGCTGGTCATGATCTCAGAAAGATCTTCCTGCCTTTGCCTTCCCAGTGCTGGGAACAAAGTTCTGTGCCACAATACCTGGCCCAACTTTATTTTAATTAAACTTTATGTGTTAAGTGGGGTAGGACACACGTGCCATAGCATTGTTGTGGAGGTCAGGGGACAACTTGAAAGAGTTGGCTCTCTCCTTCCACCATGTGGGTCCTGGGGATGGAACTCAGGTCATCAGGCTTGGTGGCAAGCACCGTTACCTGCTGAGCCATCTCTCTGGCCCTTAATTTTTGGAGACTACTCGCTAGGTGTAGCACTGGTGGCTGACCTTTATTTTCTTGTCAGTGCTTTAAAAGCTGCTCCTTAAAGATCATGTCTTTTTTCCCCATTAAAAAAAAAAATCTCTTTTGCATGGTTTGCAGGAGTTTTGCTATGATTCAGCTTGGTAGGAATATTTACGTAGCTACATAATCAGAGGCTGTAGGGTTCCTAGTTCTGTGGGGTGAGATCTTCAATCAACTCTGAAAATTACTCATCCATAATCTTTTCAAGATCTTATTTTGACCCATTTCCCCTCTTGCTCCTTTGCGGATTTTGAGTGTCCCTAGCCTCCGAGCCCCGTCAGTCATGCTGAGGCTCTGCTCTTCATTCTGGATATTTGATCTGAATTTATCTCTCATTTCCAAACTCCTCTCCTTAGCTGTGTTGAGTCTGCTCTGAAACCCTCTCCACACCTTGGCAATTTAGGTTTTCAGTTTCAGAATTTTTGTTCTCAAGAAATATTTTTCTCTGTATTGAAATTTCCAGTTTGTCTTTTTCTCCTCGAATGCGATAAACCTAGTTTTTCTAAAGCATGTGCTGGTGACTCCGGCATTCTGAGTCCCTGCTCCTTTCCACGGTGAGGTTTTCTGCTGGCTTTGGCCACACCATCCTGTATTCTCCTGGGCCTGGTTACCACGTGGCACAGGCTGTCTTTCTAAAGTGGCTTATAGGAATAAGTGGAGGAGAACTTCTCGGTCACCGCCTGTCAGCAACTTTGGAGGACCCGAGTACATGCTAATATTCTCTTGAGTTGATTGTGGGTGTGGGTATGATACATTCCCAGGGACAGACCCCTGCTTGGAGTCTGTCCTCACTTCTTAGTATCTAGCCCTCTGCTTGCCAGGGCTCTCCCTCCCTGTTGTTTTGGCCAGATATGGCTGTGAAAGTTGCAACGAGTCTCCAGCCTCTACTGAACCCCCAGCAAAGGGCTCCAGGGGAAAGCCCTCCATGTGCAGGAGACCTGGTCCTGTGGTCCCTCAGGGCCGGAACCTGAAAACTTCACTATCTTACCATTTCTCCCAAATATCCTGGCTGTGTTCAGTGGGAGCTCCAGCCCCAGAGCCTAGTCTGTTCTTACCAAAAAGGAACCTCTGCCCTCTGTTTCCGTATAGCGGCCAGCAGGAAGTCCCGCCTCTCTAACTCATGCTGCACACCACTCTGCCTCTGAGATCTGTCTGGATTCATCTGTTCTCTCCAGTCTAGACACCAGTGAGAAGGAGGGAGGACAGAGGGTGCGATGGAGCATCCTCTATTGCCTCTGCTGGGCTCCACACGTGCAGTGTGTGCCTTGATGGTGACTGAGGGCCAGCCAGGGCCACTATGGCCCCAAACACCATGCAGACAGGAGGAACCTAGACAAGCAGAGTCCCTGCTTTGTGGGGCTTTGGTCATATATGAAATGGGACATAAACATGCAGACACACTGACATTGTAGTGCGGTGTCACCAGAGATGGCAAAACGGGGCAAAAGATGAAGGTGGGGGCTTTCGCTGGGACATACAAAAGCAGTTCCCAGAACAAGGAGCCGGCTGGGCCTGTGGGCTGGGAAGAGCAGGGACGTAGCGGGTCTGAAGGAAGGTATGCCGTAAGCACCTTGAGAGGGCAGAAGGAACTCCAGTTCTGGGCTTTGTCAGAAATGGAACATCCCAAGTCAGGGGGCAGTTGGGTGCCAGGTGGGCCAGGGGAGCTTGGCCATTGGAAGTCTGACACTCATTCCATCATGGTGGTCCCCACGGGAACTTGACCTGACACAGTTGCTGGTAATACTCTGTGAGTTTGGTTTAGCAGACTTTTCTTTCAAACTCCATGAAGTGTCATGGGGTGCTTAAGGAAAATGGGCTCATTGGTGACCAGGTGTGTGTTGGATAGTGTTAGTTGTCAACTTGACACACCTGGGTTGAGGGAGCCTCAACTGGGGAATTGACTCCATTGGACTGGCCTGTGGCCACATCTGTGGGGCATCTTCTTGATTACTGAGTGATGTGGGAGGGCCCAGCCCACTGTGGATGGTGCCACCCCTGGGCAGGTGGGCCTGTGTTGCATAACCATCCCTGGGCAGGTGGGCTTGTGTTGCATAAGCAAGCAGGCTGAGCAAGGGCCAGGGAGCAAGTCAATAAATAGCTATCCTCCATGATCTCTGCTCCGGCTCCTGCCTCCAGGTTCTTGCCCTGAGTTCCTACCTTGGGCTCCCTGATGAACTGTGACCCAGGAGATGTAAGACAAATAAACCCTTTCCTCCCCAAGTTGGTATTGGTCAGAGTGTTTTATCATAGCAACGAAGAAACAAACTACAACAGAAATTAGTACTAGAGTGGCTTATTGCTGTGTCAGACCTGACCTTGGTGTTTTTAGGAGGATTGCGGAAGCGTTCGGAACTTTGGGCTGGAAAAGCCATTGAGTGCTTAGAGTTTGTTGCTGTGGAGCTTGGAACAGTTATGCTGAAAGAGTTGTGGATGTTGGAGGCCTGGCTTATGAAGCTTCAAAGGGACGCAGACTATCAGGGTTGTTTGTGTGATATTTTGAATGGAGAATCTGTGGGTTCTGGTCAACTGGGGCTGAAGAATCAGCTGTGATTAAGAAGAGACCAGAACCTGAAGTAAAACCTTTACTTTACTGTAACAATTGATGCTAGGCTGAAAATCAGCTGTGAGTAACAAGAGACCATCATCACTTTGGTGAAATCTTCTGGGAGATATTTCCTCAGGGTCAGCGCACAGAGGGGACCCGAGCCTCCGTCTCAAGCTGGAAGCAGGACTTGGTAATGTGTAAGAGTCTCCTGCATGGTTCTGGTGTTGAAGGCGTGAAGGGGTCACAGAGCTGCTGAGGCTTAGTACCCTGAGAGGCCAGGAAAGGCCATTGGTGAGAATGCAGTCTCAGTTACAGTGAAGACCCCAGGATTGAAGGGGTCATGGAGAGAATCTGAGGCTTCGCACCCTGAGAGGCGAGTGAAGGTGTAGCCTCAGTTTCAGTGGAGACTTCAGCTTTTTAGAGATGCCAGGACCTAAAAAGATGGGACAATCACCAAGGGCAGCGGCAGGTGTGGAATGGAGCTGGCCTGGGTCTGCGAGACGAGCTGTGTGTGCTGTGGATGGCAGAGTCAGAGACGTGGAGCTGCCAGAACCCTTTGGAGTCCAGAAGATCGTGAGTGAATCCCAGATGTCCAGTCTTGAGTTACTTTGCTGGACTTAGATTTTGCTTAGGTGTGCCTGATTCTTCCCTTTGAAATAAGACAGTACTTCTAGATTTTACAGGAGCCCACAGTTAAGATACTGTGAACTTTTAAGTGTTTGAATTTTTTAAAGGACTGGGGGACTTTGTAGGTTGTACTGTCTTATGTTGTGATATTGTTAACATCATATCTTGGGGACAAGGGCGAGAAAGGTCGTGGCTGAATAGTGATGTGCTTGTGTGTCAAGATGAGATGGGGTCAAGGTATAAGCTACACTCGAGTCCCTGGCTCCTGTGGCTTCTGAGTTCAGGCAGTGCTCAGACACTTTAGTTTGACTGGAGAGGGAGCAGACAGTCTACACAGAAGTGGCCACTGTCAGTTATTTTAGGGACTTGGGGTTGCAGCTGGGATTTAACTGTTCAAAGCATCTCTGCGTGGCCTAGCCCTTGGCTACAGCTCTGATCCCTGGGTTTCAGCCTTGATAGAGACTCCAACATCTTGTGGTAGGGTTGACACCCATCTAGGGCCGAGGGCACCTCCCTTGCAAGGTCTGCTAGAGCCTTTGAATGAATGTCTTAGTGACGTCACTGTCTGGCCTTACCTTCCAGCTTGGTAAGATAAGTGTGGTTTGGAAAAAAACCAAGTGTGGTCTGAGTGTTTCTCAGGGATCTCAGGGGATCCTTTTGATGACAGAAAAGGGACCACGAGGCAAGGAATATTCCTTTAATATTTAACATTTTAAAATTAGCTATAATAAAATCTATTTATTTTTAATTATTATTTCCGAGAAAGGGTCTCCCTGTAGTCCCAGCTGGCTTGGAACTCACTATGTAGACCAGGTTAGCCTCTATCTCACAGAGACCCACCTGCCTCTGCCTCCTGAGTGCTGAGACTAAAGGCATGAGCCACCATGACCCACTTGTCTCCCAATTGGCTAGTTCCTCCAAGGGGTGGGGCCTGCTGTGGAGCATGAGGGGCTGCTAGGAGCCATCCTTAGTCCCAGCTGCCCTGAAGCTCACTATGTAGAGCAGGCTAGCCTTGTTCACATAGAGAACCACCTGCCTCTGCCTCCCCAAGTGCTGGGATTAAAGGTGTGCACCACCACATATTTTTAATTATCTTTATTTTATTCTTGTTATCTGCAGTGCTGGGATCTAACCCAGGCCTTGCTAGGTAAGTGCTCTGCTGCTTGAGCTATAGCTGGTATATAGCTTCAATCTGTATGTAGAGTGTACCCCAAAATATGCAGTGACCTTGGGGACTCTTGGCACCCTACAGCTCCACCATGCCCTTTCATAGCCTCCGTTTGGACTCGTGCCTGTTCGACTGTGTGAACAAGGGCAGTAGGGGAACTTCTCTGAGCCTCCGGGGTGGGGACAAAGACAAGGGTGGTCTCACCCTCCCCGCCTCTGCTGTCGACAACCTGATGTGTTTGCCCCTCAGTCAGGCACAGACATGCGAGGATTTTGATGCCCAGTTGTTTTCAGGTATAATCTCAATGTTTTTGTCAGCTGGGTCCAGCAGCTCCCTTTTATCCCTTCTCTGAAAGAGAGGGTTGGTGTGCTTGCTGCAGAGGCTGAGCTGCCGCTGAGCCTGGTTCCCAGTTGGGGTGTTGTCAGCTCTGGTGCCCAGAGCAGATACGTGGGGGAGGCATCTTCTCCACCCACTGTTGCTTGATGTGGGGCTGCTGAGCTGGGTGACACTTTTAAGGGGGCTGGGCAGAGAGTGTGGAAGGCACCAGGAGGCCTGGGAGGACACTGGCCATTTTGGGTTTGAAGAAGAACGTCCTGCCCAGATGGGTTGAATGTTGGGGGTGTCAGTGGACCACGACCCCAGAGACAGCCTTGGTCCTGGAGCTCGAGGGTCTGTCAGGCTAGGTGGCAGCAGGGATGAGGTCACTAAGTCAGCTGACCTTGAGGTGAGGTATGGTCCTGGATTAGCCAAGTGGATCCAGTATCACAAGGGGTCCCACAGGAGAAAGGTGGGCAGGTCAGAGTCAGAGATGAAAGACGCAAAGCCTATCTGTTTGCAAAGTGGAAGGGGCTGTGAACCAAGGAATGTGGGCACTTCCAGAAGCCGGAAAAAGCAGGAAAGGGGTACCAGACTTTCCTCCTGGGAGGCCCACGTCAGACTCTGATCTGCCTGTGAGGCAGTGGTTGTAGGATGGGAGGGTGGGTGGCCCTTTGTGTTCATGCTGAGAAAAGAATCTGCATGTACATGTTGCTAGGTAGCTTATCTGGCACACACTGTTCAGTTACTGGTTCTGAGTTCATTATCCAGCTGAACGGCCCTAGAGGAACTGGCCCTAGAGGACTGCTAGTGGCAGAAGTTATCTAGACTCGGTGTTCCAAGAAGTGCCTGTGCTCGGATATCTAGAGAACGAGGGAGGAGTGCAGGGGAGGATGCCGTGAGGCTCAGGGCTGTGGCTGGGCACCCGAGCAGAGAGGGGAGTTGGAGCTGAGGAACGACCGACAGCCTTGGCTCCCGCTCCCTGCAAAGCCTGCTGGCTGGAGGGAGGTGAGATAGAAGGCAGTTTGTTTTTAAGGCGCTCACTCACTGCCTTCTCAGACTGTAGGCTCTCTGAATGGATCACAGCTTAAAGATTCAATTTCTGGGCCAGTGAGGTGGCTTAGGAGAGTCAGAGGGCCTGCTGTCAAGGTTGACGACCCAAGTTCGATCCCTGGGACGCTCGTGGTGAAAGGAGAGAACCGATTTCCACGAATCAACCTCTGACTTTCACATGCACACCACAGCATTTGCACACCCCCACTAAATAACGAATTAAATAAATGAGTGAACAAACAAATGTTACAAGAGACTCGATTTCTGTCTCTAACTGGCATTCCCGGTGATGGGCAGCATGGGCTTGGGCTCCAGTACTGCAGTCACAGCATCACCGCAGCTCCAGGGACTAGGGCAGGAGAGGAGGCCCAGGGGCTCCTGGGGAGAGAGGAAAGTCAGCCTTCTGTGCCCTCCATGTTCTCAGCCTGGTGACTAGCAGGGTTGAATGTCAGGAAGGGATAAACCCCAAGTTTGTCCTAGAGATGATTCCCAACATGTGAATGGAAGGGCTCTGTGGAGACCAGAACCCTCCCTGTCTTCCACAGCTGTTGGGAGGGAGAACAGCACCATCTCGTGGCCCTGAGAAACCCTGTGGCCTGTCTCTCTGTCATCCCCACCATGTCTTGTATGGCCTTAAGCCAGTAGCATGCCCAGAACTGGCCACGGCTGGATGTTGTATGAGAAGAGTGGTCCTGAGGTAGGATTGGGAGACAGAAAATGAAGCAGGAAGGGAAGACTGTGAGCTGTGTGTACAGAGCACTTGCTGAGCAAGGATGCTCCAGTAGGGGCAGCGTGCCCTTGAGAAGCCATTGGACCTGCTCCTGGACCACCTTTAATGGCTCACACTGGAAATGAGCCTGTCTTCAGGTCTCACGGCTCCTGTGAGGCTCTGGAATGGCCTTGAACCCAACCTGCTCTGAGTCACAGTTCCTGGTAGCCCCGGGTCTTGGTGAGCCAGAGACTGGCCCTTTAGAACCCTGTATGAGCCGCTCAGCTGCTTCTGCCCTTCAGCGTCTACTGTGCTCCGCACCCTGATGCAGCTTGGTGAGCAAGCAGACCTTGATCTGCCAGTATGTGATCTAGTGGAGCCGGTCTCTTCCCTCGCCTCACAAGCCTTTCTCCATCTTGCTGGCGTCTTGGAGACCGTTTTTGGTTGCTCTTGTATGTGGGGTGAGGTGTCTAAGGCAGCAGTGTGCTTCTTCCTCCCGGGTGTTTGCGGACCTCTCTGTAGATGTGTGTGACACCACACCTGGCTTTAAAAAATGTTAACATTATGTGCATATATGAGTGTCTGTGTATGGGTATGTGCATGTGAGTATGTAGCCTGAGGAGGCCAGAAGAGGGCATTGGATTCCCTGGAGCTGGAGTTACAGGCTGGGAATGGAACATGGGTTCTCTGCAAGAGCAGAACACACTCTCAACTACAGAGCTATCGCCCAAGCCTCTAGCTTTTTGTGTTGAAAAGTCAGAAAAGATTAACTCTGAGCTCTGACTGTTCTCTGTAAGCCTCAATTTCTTACCTAAAAGATGGGGCTATCTAGATGACAGGACAGTTGTGAGGACGAAACTTTAATCACCCCACAGAAGCTTGCAGATGAAAGTGATGCGTGCATCTACTGGGTTATTGGGGAGCTGCTGTTACCCTCACTTCTGTGTACACCTGGTGTATCGTTATAGTACATTTATAGGCAATACAGCCAAGCGAATTGACAGACTGCTTCTTCTTGCTTCAGACATCCAGAAGTGCTGGGCAGTGTGTAACAGAAATTGTAAACTTGGTAAAACTGGCAAGCAATGGAAAGCTGTTATCAGGAGAGGAAAGGTTTCCAAATGTGAGTTAGGAGTGTGAGTTCAGATGCAGTCACAGGGAGACACGGGGTGAAGAGAGGCCCTTGGCCACGGTGGGGAGGTGGGGGAGAACAAGCCCTCCCTTTGTTAGTTGGGCTTAACAGGCTGTTACTTCAGTGAGGGCCTCTTCCATACCTGCCTTCTGCTAAGGGTTTCTGATTTTGGAATGCCAATCCGTAACACGTAGAGTCCATGCCAGAGTTAAGAATCAAAGCCATTTGGCCTTGGCAGACAAATATGCCACCTACTATCTGTGCTGGGTGTCCACCTCCCAGGATGCCTGGGGCGCCCTCTGAAGATGATTCTCATGGAAGAGGCACTGAGGGTTAAGACAGACCAGAGAGTGGCCATTCTGCCAAAGAGCTGGCATTCCAGATCCATGGCAGACACAGCCGAAGATCCCAAAATGAACCAAGGGTTTCAGCAAGACATTCTGCTACAGGCAGCGGCGGGGCCTGGCGAGGAAAATGTCAGGTAGTTTATAAGACAGAACCAGGGGAAATGGCAGGAGAACAACATATAGTCATTAGGAAAAGAGGTTTACAACCCTGTTCCTGTTCCTGGGGGGGTCTGAAGTATGGGGGTGCTGCTCCCACCCCATCTCCACTGTGGACTCATCGTGCAGACAGCGAGGTTTCAGAGCAAAAGCAGCAGAGGCCATCCATTCCTGTCTCCCACACACAGCTCCCCATCAGCTCATCTATTCTGGCAGCCCTCAGAGCAGAGCAGGCCCTTACTGGCTGGACGTGGGAGGGGAGCTCGGTGCACGCGGCTGTGTATGATTGCTGGGGCTGGACTGACCCGGGTGTGTGATTTCAGAACTGTCTCTCATTCCCGGAGACTCTGGCATGGCTTTGGCTTCTGTGCCCAAGAAGTAGTGGGTGTTTCTGTCACTGTGTGCCTGGGGGACTCTGTAAAGGAGCAGGAGGTGCTAACAGTGCTCTACTCTGACCAGGCCTGGGACTCACATCTGTCTGGGTCAACTTGCCTAATGTCTGAATACCAATCTGGTGATTTGCTCGCTTATATTGACCTGCTGGGGTTTGGGGTCCTTCACTGTATCCTCTGGGCTATTGTTCAGAGTCGCTCTCTTTCAGCCCTGGCTCTTGGGCGTGGCCTCCTTCTTCTGTCTAAGCAGCCCCTTGGTGGTTTCAGTGACTCAGTGCGAAGTGTTCATCACTAAGGGAAAACATTCAAGGCTGGCCCTGGTGGGGGCCTGGGGCTCCAGGGGTTACTGAGCAGTTTGTTACCACGCCCCTCCTGATCCACAGGCTGGTGAGGTGGCATCCATCATGCAAATTGATCAGGCTTCAGGGAGTGGGTCAAGAATGTCACTGGCATGGCAATTGGTGGACTTAATTGTAATTAATGACTAAGAATCCCTTTAAGAATTCAAAACTAATTTAAAAAGACAGGTAAGGATGCAAAATAGGTCCAGCCATCTTTAAATGCTTCATGCATAACACATATTTATTGACGCGCCTCGCCTCAGACATGAAATTGGAAGAATGATGGAAAGATGCTCTTAAAATACCTCAACCCCCTCCTTGCCAAAGGTGGAGGAGAGCTACGATTCTCCAGTGTATAAGCAGATGATGTTCCAGTCCCCTGGGGACTTGACCGCCAAGCACCAGAGATAGCTTCAGGTTCAGTGACCTGGGGTGGGGTGGCAGGGTCGTACCCAAAGTACACTGGGTAAGTTACGAAAAGAAAAGAAACCATTTGGAGGGTGGAGGCAGGGAGGGTCGTGGGAACACTGAGACTTGTTGCTATCGAGAAGTATAAACGTGCAGGGCACAGTAGACTGCAGACCTGGGCCCAGGGGCAGACATAGCTGCAAATTCTGTAGCCGTCTCCATTGGAGGCACTGCTACACCTCTCTTCTTAAGCCCCAGCAGGCTTGTCGTCCTTATGGTGGCCTGGCTTACAGGCAGACCTTGACAAGCTGGTAACTTCCACATGCCGTGTTTTGAAATGTTTGCTTTGGGTCCGAGCCCACACCCTGGGAGCAGGTGCAGTCACCCCACATGGAGAGGAACTGAGGCCCAGTTGCCAGACCCTCTGAGCTTCTTCCCACCAGCACGACCTGCCAGGCATCCTCTGGCCTCTCCATAAGGGTTTCTTTTGGCTCACAGTTCCAGAGGGATGCAGTCCGTCCATCCTGCAGGGATGGTGTGGTGACAGGAGTGTGAAGCCAGTCTGACAGTCAGGAAGCAGAGAAAGGGAGACAGGAAGGGAGGGCTACTAGGAAACCTCAAAGCTCACCCCCAGCGATATAGTTCCTCTAACTAGGCTTCGCCTCCTAAAGTCCATAACCACGCGAGCCTGTGGGGGACAGTGCTCATTCAAACCACAACATTGTCTAACAGACTACTCATAGAAAGGTCTTCCAGGGAGCCAGGCCCACTCAGAGGAGAGGAGCTGATAAACACACTGAGCACAGGAAAATAGCATACACTCACCGGGCTGGTTCTCACATGACCAGACAAGCTCAGAAGGTGGATTACTGGCACCTCATTGTCTGGGGGCCCATCTGGAGGGTGGGTTGGAGGTGCAGAGAATTCATTTACCTTGGAAATGGGATTTGGTGAATGGAAGGGCTCTTTCTCATGACACACGGCTAGTGGTGGCTCAAGGGCCCATATGTGGAGCCCAGGAGCCATCCACACCACAGACAGGTGCTCTTCTGTGACCGACCTTGAGGGTACTGACGTCCCAAGACACTGTCTTTATGTCTGTCCCACAACAATGATCCCTTCAGCTTGGGCTCGTTCCTGTGTGTCATTTCCCAGAATCCTGTCTGTGCCTGTCCATTCACTTCCCCCTCCATTCAAAAGTGACCTCACTGGTTTTGTCTCTGTCTCAGCAGGTGACAAAAGTCATGTCTGCCAACTCTTGGCTCTCCTTCCCTCCCCTCTCCTCTCCCTCGCTTCCTTCTACCTTTGGCAATGCTCCCTTCAGCTTGGGCTCGTTCCTGTGTGTCATTTCCCAGAATCCTGTCTGTGCCTGTCCATTCACTTCCCCCTCCATTCAAAAGTGACCTCACTGGTTTTGTCTCTGTCTCAGCAGGTGACAAAAGTCATGTCTGCCAACTCTTGGCTCTCCTTCCCTCCCCTCTCCTCTCCCTCGCTTCCTTCTACCTTTCCCTTCATTTTTTTATCATGTGTATGTATGCATACTGTGCATGTGTGTGTTTGCGTGTGTGTGGACATACATGTGCTTGTGAGTACACGTATGTATGCATGCTGTGCATGTGTGTGTTTGCATGTGTGTGGACATACATGTGCTTGTGAATATACATGTGGACATGTGCTCACATGCGTGTGGTGGCCTGATGTCAGGTGTTGTGCCAGCACTCTCCACATTATATGTTGAGGTAGGGTCTCACAGTTGAGCTCAGGGCTTGCTGCTATTACTGTTCTGGCTTCCAGCTGGCTCCAAGGACCCCTGTTTCTGCTGGAATTACAGGCCGCCAGCCCACCCGACACTGACATAAGTTCCGGGGATCTGAGCTCTGTTTCTGACCCTTGTGCGGCACATCCTGGACCACGGAGCCGTCTCCCCAGCCCTCCTTCCCCGTTCTTTCCCTCTTTTCTCTCCACTGAGCTGGGTTAGCCATATGACATGAAATATAAGGCCCTTTTTTTTCTTAAAAAAATGATATTCTTATTGGATACTTAGGTATATACTTAATTCATGAGATATTGTTTAAAAAGTTGTAATTTATTGGGCTAATTATTTTTTAATAAATGTTGTGCTACTGAACATAATCATTAAAAATGTTTAGACCTTTGCTGTTTTGTTCCCTATTTTTAATTTCTGGAAGTTCTACAAAAACATAATTTTGCATTTAAAAAAAATTTAGCATGATGGCTATTGAAATAATGGAGTTTTTGTTCCAGAAAAAAACTTGATTATCTTTTAAAAAATGTTTTTATTAAATACATATGTATGTACCTATACACACACACACACACACACACACACACACACACGAATATGTGGAGGGGAAGCGGCAGTAGAAGGCCCAGCTGTGTGCAGGACAGCTCAGGAGGCAGCCTGTGACACCCCCACCTGCTCCCTCTTCTTGTCTCCCCAGCATGGAGAACTGACTTCCAGCTGTTTTTTTGGCTGTTTACTATACAGATAACGTCCCATCTAGCTGTGCATAGCTTTGAATTTATGAATTGATCACATGCTTGTGGATTTTTAAGTGGGCTGCATTGTGGTGGGTGCTCTAGATCCTGTGATCTGGATGGAATGGGGTACGGGGTAGAAAGGAAGTGAGACCAGGGCGGGAAACAGCCCCGAACCTTCTCCCTTCCTGCCTCTGTGCTCCTCTCCTGACTGAGCCCACCTCGAGATGCCCTATGGTGGCATGCAGGTCGGTCCTAGAAGCACAGAGGGGGCAGGATGGGCTTAGATGGACTGGAAAGGAGACAGAACCAAGAACATGTGTCTTCACCTTCATTAGCTGGAGCCAAAGGACTCTGCCAAAACATCGTTGGTAATTTCTACTCCTGTCAGCAGAGACGCTGCTGGGCCACATCCGTGGGGAGGGCCACCAGGCACTGCCCGGCTTCTGCCCTTGCATGTCTGGTGTGCATGCCTGGCATCTCATGGTCTCATGATCACTAAGGAGGCCAGACAGCAGGAATCCTCATTCCCACACCTGTAAAGTGCCTGCTAAACATGTTATCCATTCTTTCCTATGAGTTTTTGTCTTTTCTTGTATGATTGAGTGATTCATCAATGATTCCTTTCTTTTTTAAATCTTAGTGTAAATTTGAAGATGTAGGGTTGTATTTATTTCTGGGGTAAGGGTGATGTTAAGACCTAGGAGCAAAATACAGAAGAGTCAGATCAATGCAGTAACACCCCCCTCAGCTGTGAGTTCCTGTATTACCTGCTATCCACCTCACGAAAACGTCTCTGATTTTAGAGGCCAGTTCGATTGTCCATTTAGCAGTGCAATAGTAGTGCGTTCATCCCTGAGGCCCGTGAGCTCCCCACCCATGGGTTCTTGGCCAGATTCACACTTCCCCTTCCATGTGTTCCCTCCTGTGAAGCAGGCCTCCAAGCAGGAAGTGGTTGGTTACCCCCATGATATCTGTGCCACTGTCACGTACTCGGACATATCTTACCTACCACTCTTTTCTGTGGTTGGCTGTTACAATTTGGACTCTTCTAATTGTTGCACAAGTAACCAGACATGGGACTCTTGTTCATGCAGTAATTCTCCTTTGGATTTTGAGGGCATGCCACATGGTTTTCCATCCGGCTATGCTAATTTGCACTCTCGCCCACGGTACCCAAAGGCTTCCTTTGCTCCAGGTCCTCACGAATGGATAGAAGCTGTTCTACCAGGAGAGGTGATAGCTCACTGTGGCTTCAATTTGCATTCCCTGATTAACTATGTAGAGATCTGTATCTGTCGGTCATTTTATTTATTTGTGTTTATTTAATTTGTATACGTGTATTGCCTGCATGTCTGTAAGTGCACCCGTGTCGTGCAATGCCCTCAGAGGCTAGAAGAGGGCATCAGATCTGGAACTGGAGTTACAGATGATTGTTAGTCACCATGTGGGTACTGGGATTCGAACCTGGGTCCTCTGGAAGAGCAGCAAGTGCTTAACCACTGAGCCATCTCTCCACCCCCCTGTTGGTCACTTTTATATCTTCTTTTGAAAAATTGCTTTTTGCCCATTTTTATTTTGGGTTGTTCATTTTCTTGCTATTGGAATATTTGTACTTCTTATTTTGGTTATCAACCCACCTTATCAATGTATAGCTTACTGGCACCTTCGTTTTATGTACAGAAGCTTTTCCATTTGATTTGCCCCTACTGGTCTAGGTTTGCTCTTAAGGCCTGTGATCACAGGGTCAAATCTAAAGCATCATTGCTCAAACCAATTCTGCCTGTGCACATGTGTGTACAATGCCCACAGAGGTCAGAAGAGGGCACCTGCTCCTCTAGAACTGAAGTTTCAGGTTTTTAGCCACCCTGTAGGGCCTGAGAACCAACCTGGGTCCTCTGCAAGAGCAGCCACTGCTCTTAACTGCTGAGCTGTCTCTCCAGCCCGCACACATAAATTTTCACTGGGAATAGAGAGCTCCTTGTCTGCTCCGCTGGTCAGCACCTCTAATTTTTGGTCATTACCATGTTGCTTCAATGATTATATATTTGCAGTATAGTTTAAAACCAGGTAAAGCAATGTCAGAAGCTTTTGCCTTTTTGGTTTGATTATCTTAGCTCATGTGTGTGTTTCCAAACAAATTTTAGGTTTTTCCAGTTTCTATGAAAAATGACACAAGGATTTTGATAGAGACTGTTTTGAATCTCTCGATTGCTTTGGGTAGCGAGGATAACTCTTCTCATGACTTCTTTCCCTCTTTCTGTTTGCTCCTTTGTTACCGTTTTATAATCTCCAATGCACCTTGGTAGAGTTTAGCTCTGGTTTTACTGCGTCTATTATGGATGAGCTTGCTCTCGTGACCTTTTGTATGGCTCATTACTAAGGCTCAGGACAGTCCTGCTTCTGATTACGTGAGCTCCCCCTCTTCCTGGTGGAGGCACTTTTTAGCTGCAGATCTGCCTTCTAGGATTGATTTTCTTGGACCCCACACATTTCCATGGCTGCGTTTCCCTTTTGTTTGTCTGGAGGTATTTCTAAATGTCTCTTGAAGTCCTTCATTGGCCGCTTGGGAGCAGCCACTCAGTCTCTGTACCTGTGGACTTTCTGAATCCCCCCATCATCACTTTCTAATTTCATGCTACTGTGGACAAAGATTAAATGGATCGTCTTCAGTTTGCTGAATTTGACCTGGCATGTGATCTGTCCTGGGAATGAATGTCCTTGTGCCCCAAGAAGACACATGACCTGCTGCTGAATGGAACATTTTCCAAACCTCTGCCCCTTCATGGAACTAAAGAACTCCTCCAGTCAGGTGTTCCCTTATTAATTTTCTATCTGGATGAGCTACCATCATGGAGAGCTAGGTTTCGGAATCTCTTACCACGCTCTATCCTCTATTGTGATATCTGCTTTGCATATTTAAGTGCCGCACGGCTGGGCGTACATATATTTACAACTGTTGTAGCCTCGTGATGAGTTGACTTATTTATTGTACAGCCCTCGTTATAGTTTTTGACTTGAAGTCTGTTTTGTCAGATATAAGGTCAGTTACTTCTGCAATCTTTGGTTTCCATGTGTGTGCCTCTTTAAACCTCTTTAGTTTTAGTCTATATGTAAATTCAAAAAGAAAAAGTGAATTTCTTGTAGGCAGCACACAGTTGGATCTCATAACTTAAACATTTCAGTCACTGTGTATTTTCCCATTGGAGAAATCAACCCATTTGCACCCAAGGTAACTACTGACATGGAAAGACTTCTGTCACTGATAATTTTCTAGTTGTTTTGCATTGCTCGTGAGCTGCTTTCCAAATTTAATGTTTTTATTCAAATACTCTTATTTTACATTTATTTATTTACCATTTATTTATTTATTTATTCATTTATTTAGTGTGTGTGAATGTGTATGTGTGTGCGCGTGTGTGTGTGGGTGGCGGGGGATGCACAATACCATAGTGGACACATGGGGAACTTGTGGTAGTTGGCTCTCTCCCTCCACCATACAGGTTCTTGAGATCAAACTAAGGCTTGATAGCAATTGGCTTTACCCACTTAACAATCTCGCTGGCCCTCGATTCAAATTCTCTTGCAGTTTAGTGAAGTTCTCTAGGAGAATTATTTTTAAGTTTTTGTTTGTTTGTTTTTGGTCAGACATTTCGTATTTTCAACTCCTTTAGGGTCTATTATTGGGACTTTATTAGTGTGTTTTCGAGATGTCTCATTCCCACATTCTCCTTATGCCTTGTGTCTTTGTGTGGCTGTCTGAGAAGACAGCTCTCTCTCTGAATCTTTGACAGGAACAGGCTTCCATGGTATAGGCTAGCCTCCCACTCTAGAAGGGCTAGATGGTGGCATCCCTGGACAGGCAGAGCCCTCTGAGTTCTCTGGTTGGCTGAGCTGCTTCCTGTGCTCCGATGTCGGGTGGGGCTGCTTGCTGGGCTCCACTGTTCACAAAACCATTGTCTGGGCTCTACTTCTCTAGAGCTGCTGACTGGGCACCAAGATGGCCCACAGCCAGGTGGGTCTTAGGATTTGCTTCCTCTCCAGGCAATTTCACTGTTTGGTATCTGCAGTTGGGCACCGCTGCAATTTGTGCTGTGACACCAGCTGGAGACATTGCTCTGGGCAGGTGGAACCAGAGGTGATGGTGCATAGAAATGGTTGATCGAGATGGCCTTGTCGGGGAGGAGCCAGAGGAGAGTTTTCAGTTTAGTTGAGCAGCTCTTTGGCCTCTGGAGTCAAGCAGAGCTGGTCCAACACTCATTCAAAACACATCGCTGTAGGATTCTCCCTGCTGGAGTGGAGTTGTTGGGGTCCATCCTGAGGCAGAGTGTGGAGACTGACTTTGTAGGCATGTGAGGTAGATGGAACTTCCCACCACACTAGGGATGGTGGGACTTCCCACCATGATACAGATGATGAAATTTCCTACCATGCTACGGTCGGTGGAACTTGCCACCATGACAAAGGGCCAGCTCTGCTTTCTGGGTGTCATGAAGTTGGCTGATAGTTAACTGGGCATCACCTCTAGCAGGAGCAGGGTGTCACTGAGACCTACATACTGGCCATTTGACCTCTACCCTCTGCCTCTTTTCTGTGTTCCTTTATGACCCCGGGACATCTAGCTGTACCATAGCCTTCAAGGTGAGGCAGAGTAGGTTGGCATATTGGAATATGCCAAGATGCCAGGGCTCTTCTGCTCCATAGAAGCTGTGGTCCTGGTGTCATTGTCTCCATCTGGCACTGTGATGACTCTGGAAGGTGGAAGGGTGTCACAGTTATGGGAACCCTGCTTTTCTTTAATTCAGTTTTCATTTGGTTCTACAGACTGGGTGTTACAGGCTTGTTTCTGAGTATTGAAAAGCATGTTATGATCCTTGCGTGCTTGCTGGTTGGACTTTCTGTAGGGGTGGGAGGTGGATCCTTGGGGCTTCTGACTCTTTTGTCTTGATGACCCCAATTTTCTTTTAAATTTTGTTTTATACTAGTTCTAAGTCAGGGACTCATGTATCCCAGGCTAGCCTTGAATTGCTATATGGCTGAGGATGACCTTGAACTTCTGATCTTTCTGCCTCGTCTCCTGAGTGCTTGGTTACAGGCTGCCCCTCATGTCATTCCATCGCTGTGATAACACACTTTGCTGTAACTTCAGGAGGAAAGGTGCTATTTGGCTTATGCTTCCAGGTCATGTGAATTCAAGCAGGAACTCTATGTGGAAGCCATGGAGGAATGCTGATTGCTGACTGGCTCTCTGGCTCTCTCCCTCCCTTCCACTTAGTTAGCTTTCTTAAATAGCCCACTGCCACCCGCCTAAGGGTGGTGTCACCCCCACTGGGTTGAGCCCTCCTCTGTCAGTTAACGACAACCCCTCACAGGCCTTCCCACAGACCAATCTCACATGACAAGGCTAGCCAGAAGCAGGCACATGTTGCCACACCTGGTTTTTCATGTGATGCTAGGGACCAGACCCAGGGCTTCAAGTATGCTAGGGAAGCCCTCTACAAACTGAGCCACATCCCCAGCCCTGACTTGATGTTCTGTACTGAACACTTTTGAAGTACTTGATCCTTTCAAGGTCTTGGAGATGTGACAGTGAACAAAGGTGACCATAAGTCTGGTCATTGTGAAGCTTGAATTCTAGTGGAGCCAATGATTAAAATAACAGTTTGCTGGAAATGGAGTGTTGTAATTGCATCAGAAGTGTTGTAATTCTGTGTGTGTGTCTCCTAATTATTTCGAAAGGGTTATTGAGAAAAGTTAAAGAGGAGGATGTTGCTGAAACTCCTTCCCTGGGGGAGATGTAAATAATGCCTACCGCCTCCCCTTTGGTCCCATTGAGAAACTGAGTGCGACTCCACCACAGTGCACTCTGGAAAACCAATGGGATTAGTTATTGAACTTATTACTTATTGGGCTTACTTCTAGAACAATGGGTAAAGGGTTATTCACAAGAGTATAGGTGCTCCCCACCCCACAAGGCCTCATTAGAAAGTCTTCACCCAGCGTGGATGATGGCTTCCTCATAGCGGCATAAATGGAGCCCCTTCTCTCAGTCTTTGCTGATCTGCATACTCTATCCCTTCCCTGGGACATGTGCAATTAGAGCGGAATTGCCCAGCACAGGCTGGGATGTGGCCAGACCCTCAATTGAGGGTCCTGTGACTCTCACTGCCCCTCCTCCTGTGCTGGGGTCTTGGCAGCCGACAAAGCTTGGATGATCCTTTGCAAGTGGGCACAGGTGAGCTCAGGAAGTTGGTGTCTGTCTGTTGAAGAACAGTCCTGTACATCAGAGCAGGAAGTGTTGGTGTGGCTGTTTTTGCTACTGCTGTTAAAGGAGGACTAAGTGGAGGTGGGACGAGAAGAGGCTGTCTCCCACATGTGTTATGCAACTCACTCTCTGCCCAGGGCTACCCCCACAGCCACCTGGCTGCCATGTCATCTTTTTCAACACTTGGCTCAAAGTTAGCATTTCAGGGCTGGAGAGATGACTTATTCCGTAAAGAACCTGTGGTACAGTATGAAGACCCCCCAGGACACAGACCTCCCAGGTCACAGACCTCCCAGGACACAGACCCCCCAGGACACAGACCCCCCAGGACACAGACCCCCCCAGGACACAGACCCCCCCAGGACACAGACCTCCC
>NW_008328342.1:207962-217528 GCF_000622305.1 Nannospalax galili
CAGGACACAAGCCCCCCCAAGACACAGGCCCCCCCAGGACACAGACCTCCCAGGACACAGACCCCCCAGGACACAGACCTCCCAGGACACAGACCTCCCAGGACACAGATCCCCCAGGACACAGATCCCCCAGGGCACAGACCTCCCAGGACACAGACCTCCCAGGACACAGACCTCCCAGGACACAGATCCCCCAGGGCACAGACCTCCCAGGGCACAGACCTCCCAGGACACAGAGCCCCCTGGACACAGAGCCCCCGGACACAGAGCCCCAGGACACAGAACCCCAGGACACAGGTAAAAGACTTGCGTGGTGGGGCATATTTGTCACCCTAGCACTGCAGAGGGCTGAGACAGGTAGATCCCTGGAACTCACTGGCCAGCCTAGTCGACTGTTGAGCTCTAGGTTCAGCAGGCACCCCCCCAGGACACAGACCTCCCAGGACACAGACCCCCCAGGACACAGACCCCCCCAGGACACAGACCTCCCAGGACACAGACCCCCCAGGACACAGACCCCCCCAGGACACAGACCTCCCAGGACACAGACCCCCCAGGACACAGACCCCCCAGGACACAGACCTCCCAGGACACAGACCTCCCAGGTCACAGACCTCCCAGGTCACAGACCCCCCTGGACACAGAGCCCCAGGACACAGAGCCCCAGGACACAGAACCCCAGGACACAAGTAAAAGACTTGCGTGGTGGGGCATATTTGTCACCCTAGCACTGCAGAGGGCTGAGACAGGTAGATCCCTGGAACTCACTGGCCAGCCTAGTCGACTGTTGAGCTCTAGGTTCAGCAGGCGATCCTGTCTCAAAAAATAAGATGGGGACGGGGTGCTGCTGGAAAGACACCTGACTGACTACTGGCTTCTACATGTACATACACACATGTGCATCCACGTGCACATGTTCACACACCCACATGAACATGTACATGTAACACACAATCACTGTCTCATTTTATCTTTTGTTTCTCCTCTTGCTAGAGTTTACTGTTAATTAGCATCTTCAAATATTTGCTAATCTTTTTTCTGGAGACATTATTGCCTATCTGCCTCCTGGTCACAAACTGAACTTCTTTTAAAAATTACTTTCTGGGTCTGGAGAGAGGGCTCAGCGGTTAAGAACAATGGCTGTTCTTGCAGAAGACCTGGGTTCAAATCCCAGCACCCACATGGCAGCTATCAATTGTCCATAACTCCAGTTCCAGGGGATCCGACATCCTCTTCTGTTCCCCATGGCATTGCACGACATGGGTGCACTTACCTACATGCTGGCAATACACGAATACACATAAAATGAAAATAAAATATTAGAATTATTTTCTTTGGTATATTCTTGCTGTTTTCTGCTTCTTCTGTTGGATGCTTATTAATTATTCTCATTTTCTCATTTCTTAATTTAAGAAATCAGTTATAGATTTCCCTTATGCACTGATTTAGTGGAGCTTCATAATTCTTGAAATTTCATTATTTAAAAAATTTCTTATTTACTTTATAATCTTTTTCTTTTACCCATGATTAATTCAAAAGCATACTTAAAAAGATTTTCTAAATATATGCAGTTTCTCTAATAATCTTCCTGTCATTAATTTCCAATTTACTTAGTTTTATCTGAAAATTGGTTTGTATAATCATCCTATGGAACTTGTTAAGATTGCTTTATGGTTCAGTGTCTGCTAATTTTAAAAAATATTCAATATATTCTTCAAAATAATGTTGTTTTTATTTTTACATTGTGGTTAATCTTGTCAACTTGGTTGGGTTGGGGGATGCCTATGAGGCACTGAATCATGCCTCTAGGTGTGTCTGGGAGGGTTTCCTGGGGAAATTCCATCATGAGGACTCTGACCAAATGAACAGAAGTTGAATCTACTAACGGATTCAGAATGTGCATAGACTATCGGGAGGCATTAGAACGGATGAGGGTTGGGGTAACTGGAAGGAGTAGGCCCCTGGCATGTGCCTTTGAAGGGTCTCTATTGTCCCAACCCCTTCCTGACCCCCCTTTGCTTCCTGGCTGATACAGGTGAGCAGCTTTCCTCTATACCCCTCCTCCAAGAAGTTTCTGCCTCCCACAGCCTGAACATGATGGAGACGCCCACCACGGACTGAACCACAAGCCGACACAGACATCGCCTCCTTTAAATGGTTTTCCTTGGAGATTTGTCACAGGAATGAAATTCAGACACAGTGGAAAAGCTCACATGTGATAACCAAGTCCTCACTATTTCTACTAACTTTGTCTCCTATATCTTTGTTAATAATGGTGTCTGAGCCTTTCTATATGCCAATAACAAGCAGTCAGAGAAAGAGCTCATGGAAACCCTCCCCTTCACAAGAGCCTCAATAAACCTGACCAAAGACATTAAAGACCTCTACAATGAAAATTTAAAATCTTTAAAGAAAGAGATTGAGGAAGACACCAGGAGATGGAAGGATCTCCCATGCTCATGGATTGGAAGAATTAATATTGTGAAAATGACCATCCTACCAAAAGTAATATATAGATTGAATGTAATCCCAATCAAAATCCCCATGACATACTTCACAGAATTGGAAAAAACCATCCTAAGTTTCATATGGAAGCACAAAAGACCTCAGATAACCAAAACAACCTTGGGTACTAAGAGCAATGCTGGGGAGATTACAATACCAGATTTTAAACTATATTACAGAACTATAGTCATAAAACAACATGGTACTGACATAAAAATAGATCCGTAGATCAACAGAACAAAATTGAATGCCTAAATATGAGTATATGCAATTTCAGCCACCTGATGTTTGACAAACAGGCCAAGAACATTCACTGGAGGAAAGACAGCATCTTTAGCAAATGCTGTTGGCAAAACTGGACTGCCACCTGTAGAAGAATGAAACTAAACCCCTATCTTTCACCTTGCACAAAAGTTAACTCCAAATGGATCAGAGACCTCAATGTGAACTGAAACTCTGAAATTGTTAGAAGAAAACATTGGCAATAACCTACAAGATATAGGCATAGGAAAGGATTTTCTAAACCGGACATCAGTTGCTCAGGAAACAAGGTCAAGAATCAACAAATCAGACCTCATTAAACTAAAAAGCTTCTGTACAGCAAAAGAAGCAACCAAGGAAGTGAAGAGAAAACCCACAGAATGGGAGAAAATCTTCACCAACACATCTGACAGAAGTTTAACATCCAGAATATTAATGAACTCAAAAAACAAGAAAGGAAGTACCCCAATTAAAAGATGGGATAAGGAGCTGAACAGAGAGTTCTCGAAAGAAGAAATAAAGATGGCTAAGAAGCATCTTAAAAAGTGTTCAACATCATTAGTAATTAGGGAAATGCAAATTAAAACCACTTTAAGATTTCATCTTACCCCAGTCAGGCTGGCTAAGATCAAGAGAACAAATGATACCAAATGTTGGAGAGGATGTGGGGAAAGGGGAACACTAATCCACTGCTGGTGGGGCTGCAAACTGGTTCAACCCCTGCGGAAAACAGTGTGGAGAACTCTTAAAAAAACTAGAAATGAACCTACCATATGACCTAGTTATATCACTCCTTAGCATAAACCCAAAGAACTCATCCTACTGCAGAGACACTTGTATATCCATGTTTGTTGCTGCTCTTTTCACAATAGCTAAGAGATGGAAGCAACCTAAGTGTCCCTCAACGGACGAGTGGATAATGAAAATGTGGTTCATTTATACAGTGGAGTTCTACTCAGCAGTAAAGAAAGATGAAATCATGAAATTTGCAGGTAAATGGATGGAACTAGGAACTGTTATACTAAGTGAAGTAACACAATCCCAGAAAAAAAAAATGACATATGTTTTCCCTCATATGTGGATCCTAGGATCAGACTCTGATAAATAAGTATGCAAACACACATAACTGCAGGAACCTGAATCTGAAAGAGAAGAACAGTAGGAAACAGGTGTTAATAGGGAGATATGGATAAAAATGGGGTTATTTTAATGGTGGGTAGGGTTATATAAGGAACTTTGGTGATAAAGGGAAAGAAGGCACTCAAGAGAGGAGAGACCATAGGAGAAGGGTATTATTAAGGGAGAAATGGGGAAAATGGGGGCACTTTAAATGGGGAACCCATGATGGAAGGGTTAGACAATGAGAGAGATAAATAATGCCTAGCTAGTTTTTTTTTTTTTAAAAGAAAAACAGAGGGAACCATATTAGTCCAACAACCTACTGACAAATTAATACATACTAGCTCAAGGAACATAATATATGCCTAGTCAAGGTATTTCTGAGAATGTTTGGTTTTTGCCCAAGCTTTATCTACATGGCACATAGTAATTAAAAGTGTTAGTCTGGTGGAACTGACCTTCTTGGATGTTTAACAGTCATATTTTGAGGCCTATACTAATCTGCTTAGAGGGACTTAAAGGACAATTTTTGCTCCTTGCCCTCCAAAGTCACCTAAGCTCCAGTGGACTATGGAGCATCTCTCAAAATGTCCAGTAATTGTAGTGAGTCACCTGTGCTCTTGATCAAGGAGGCCATGGAGACTCCACCAGATGGACTTGAACCAGTGTCTAGTTTACAAAGAGGAGGGTCAACACAGAGGAAACATTTCCTCCATGCTTCCAAGTGAAGGCAGCCGTAGTCGAGTAGGACCTTTGACTTATCTTCACATAGATGGAACTGGTAAAAGAAAGGAGCCAGGGGCTCCTCCCAAACCCATGTAACCCCTGAGGAACAGATCTTCAAATGCCCTTAAGAGTAAAAATAAATTGGTTTATCTGGACCAACTGTATGGTCTTAAACACCCAAAAGGAAAGTGTAACCAAAGATTAAAGCGATCAGTATGTTTCTCTGAGTCCATGTGTATAGCTAAAGGCTACATAGCAAGAAACAATGCCAGACAGGAGATACCTTCCTTTGAGTTGTTGGCAGGGGTGGCCCCAGCATAGAACTGGGAAAATGAACAGCAGACCCCAATCTTATCTAAAGGAATATTGGCAACTGATTGCTGCTAGATGAGGAAGAGCTGATCTTCCTAAAACATGGAACTGTAGATAGGCTGACTAGACTCAGCAGATTGACAAGCACTTGGGAATGGCTGGGGGCACTGATAACACAGTGGACAGTATCAGGGATGACAGAGTATATGGCCTCCATAAGGGAAGAAGGCTATGGGAGGGGGCCATTTGGGATGCAGGTATAAAGATGAATAAGATTGTTTGGGATATTCTGTATGAAATACACACAGAAAATCAATACAAAATGAGTTATAATAAATAATTCCTATTTGGAATTGTGATATATATGGATATATTTAACATCATGCCATTTTTATAGTGACATCTTAATATTTATGTACTTTGATTTAAATTTGGTGTTCTTACCATTGACATTTGGTCCCCATACATCTTCCAGTGTTTTTCTTTGATCCTTCTGTAATAAGAACTTTTACAGAATTTCTTATGAATGAAATGTGTCAAGCGTTGTCTTTAATCTAATACAAATCATTGTCTTTTAATGAATGATTCTGGACTAATTTCATTGTTATTGATGATAAATTTTCATTACTGTTCACTGTCTTTTATATCATATTTCTCTTACCCTCTTATCAAAAAGATAACAAAAGATTGGTGATCGTTTTGTTTATCGTCTTAAAAAAGATTTTGTTTTTTATTACACATTTTTGTGTATGTCTGTGTGTGGTTTGTGCATATTAGTGAGGAGGCCAGAGAGGGCACTGGGTCCCCTGGAGCTGGAGTTACAGGCAGTTGTGAGCTGCCTGACTTGGGTGCTGGGAATCAATCTCTGATCCTCTGTAAGGATGTTGGAATGCGTTAGCTCCCAGAATCCCCCTTCTACATAGACGCTATTCTGCCATTTGATTATATTTGATCAATTATTAATCTTCATCTTTTAAAATACTTTTACTATTTTTAGATTTATTTATTTTTACTTATGGATATGTGTGTCTGCAAACGAGAGCTCAGTGCCCTTGGAGTCCAGAAGAAGGTGTCAGATCCCCCAGAGCTGGAGTTGCTGGTGGTTGCAAGCCATCTGACGTGGGTGCTGGGAACTGAACTCAGGTCTTCTGCAAGAGCAGTATGTGTTGTTAACTGTGGGGAGGGTCTCTCCTGTCCCCAGTATTTATCTTTAAACCTCTGGAGTTATTGCTGCCTTTGTTCCTTGGTCAGTTGTTTGGGTTAATGTATGCTCCTGGTCCTCACTAAGCTGTGTAGGTTTATCTGTGGCTCAGTTTGTCTGTTTACCCTCCTCTCTGCCCTCTGCTGCCTTTTGTATTTCCCAATTCCTTCTCAGCATGGTTTTACTTCTGTCTGAAGTAGACTCCTTAGAATTCTCTGTTGAAACCTTCGCTGATGGAAGTTTATCTTAAGTGGTTTTATGTCTGAGGATGTGTGTATTTTACCTTCACTGTGGATGACAGTTTTTCCAAGCGTGTAGCCGGCTGTCTCCTTGCAAAGAGTGCCAGGGTCTGAACCCTTTTCCCCTGGCGTCTGCCGTGGCTGCTGATGAATCGGCCCTGGCTCTTTTCTTTGTTCCAGGTGAGGTGTGTCTCCTTCCTTGCTGCTTAAACCACCTTCTCATGTGGGCTTGGCTCCTGCAGTGTCACGTGACATATCGGCGTGTCGATTTCTTTCCTTCCACCTCACGTGCTGGTTGTGTTGTATTTTGCGTGTTTCCCTGTTTCTGAACATTCCTGCCTGCCTTTGGCCTCTGAAAATTCGTATCCAATATCTAATAGAGCCACCTGTTCTTTTTATTTTTAATTAATTATTGTGTGTGGGGAGAGGGTGAGGAGGCTACCCATGTGCCACACACAGTACATGTGTGTGGGGATGGTGGGGGGGCTGCCTATGTGCCACAGTGCATGTGTGTGGGGAGGGTCAGGTCACCAGGCTCGAGGGGCTAGTGCCTCTGCACGCTGAGCCGTCTTTCAGTCCTTAGCTACTTTTCTTGGGGCTATGTCGAAATATTTGACAAGAAACACTTAATGGGAGAAGGAATTCGCAGTTCAAGGAGATGGTCTCCACTCCGTCATGGTAGGAAAGCATGGTGGTAAGAGCAGGAGGCCGCTGGTCACGTCGTAGCCATGGTCAAGAAGCAAAGAGTGAGCAGGAACGGGGCCAGGCTACACAACTTCTAAGGCCCACTTTCTGTGATACACTTCCTCCAGCAAGGCTCCACCTCCTGAAGGTTCCATGGCCACCCCATCTGGGGGCCAAGTGTCCAAACACATGAGCTTATGTGGGCCGTTTCTTATTGAACCCAGTAGTATTCTTTTTCTGTAGCTTAGCTCCTCCTAGCATCTGGATTAGACATCCCATCATATAGCTTTCTTTCCTCTTAGTCATCTGTCTTTTACAAGTAAGACTTGCTGGAGCTGGAGCAATGGCTCAGCGGTTAAGAGCACTGACTGCTCTTGCAGAGGACCTGGGTTCGATTTCTAGCACCCATTGGTAACTAATAATGGTCCTAACTCCAGTTCCAGGGGATCTGATGCCCTTTTTTTGACCTCCGTGGGCATTGCGTGACACTAGTGTACTCACATACAGGCAATACACAGAAAAAATAAAAATAATAAAATATATATTAAAAAGAGTTGCATCCATCTGTCCAGGTGATGCATTTCCAATTCAGGCTCTGTGTGTCACCCACTAGAACCTGTCTCTGAGCTTTGCGATTTGATGATTAGATATTTTATGCTATTGTTTCTAGAATTCTTGGTTACTTATGAATCTACATGTAATCTTCATGCTTTTGTACTTTATACACATTCTAAGTTAAAAATACTTTCAGGGCATTCATTTTTTATTTTCTGTGTTGAATGGCCTGCATTAAGTGCACCATGTGTGTGCAGTTCTCTCAGAGGCCAACAGAGGGTGTTGGATCTCCTGAAATTGGAGTTACAGATGCTTATGAGCCACCATGTGGGTGCTGGGAACTGAACCCAGATTCTCTGCAAGAGCAGTTAGTGCTGTTAACCGCTGAGCCATCTCTCCAGTTCCAGGATTCTAAATTCTTATTTCTTAGAACACATCTTGGGTACCTTCCTGGCCTTCCAGGTTGTTGAACTGTGGCTGCATAGACCTGGTGATGGGTTGTCCTTCCTTCCTGCGTTGCCCTGATGGCTGACACGTGCACAACCTGCCTTTGTTTATTTTTGTGTGATTTTGCTTGACCACAGCTCCATTTTCTCACAGCTTTACGTGTCAGAAGGACTAGAGACCTGTCAGAAGGCACCCTGCTGAAGAGGATTTTCCTTTGTATTAGATTCTGCTTGGTGACATTGGGTCACCACCAGCTCAGATCAGACAACTCTAAAATAATTTTGTACTTGAGCCGCCCCCCCCCCCCTTAAAACAGAATTGGCATGAGTTCAAGCTAAAAAGACGACTGCATCGACTTTGGATTTCAAATCACTGGAGGAGCTGTGTGTTTTCTACGCAGCAGGCAATGTGAGCTGAGGAACTCCTTCACTGTTTGTCCTGAGGCCTCTGTGTGTTTCGAGGTCACCCACATACTGAAGGGTAGCTCTTTGAAGCCCCAGGCTCAGGTAGTGTTATCTTTTATAACAAAATACTGGAAACAATCAACTTATAAAGAGAAGAGGTTCATTTTGAGCCTCAGCCTCTCAGGTTCCCGCCTGTGGCCAGTCTGTCTGCTGGCTTTGGACCTGTGGCGGGGCAGCACGTCAGGGCTGCAGTGTTTGGCAGAATGAAGTGTCTGCTGTCACCAACCAAGGAGGTAAAGAAAAGAGGAGGAAGGGGCCAGGGTCTCACGATCCCCTCAGAAAGCATGCTCTCACTGTCTTAGCTTCTAGACCCTCCCCACCACCTCTGAAGGCTTAGCTTCCCATCAGAGCACCTGGAGATACAACTTCAAATCAGGAATGATTTATTTGGTTCCCGGATTCCAGTTTCAGTTTTCAGGTCAAGGTTACTTGGTCCAGTGGCTTTGGCGAGGCAGAGCTTTATGGTAGGAGCACGAGGTGGAGGAAAGCTGCTCGCTCCCTCGTGCCAGGAACCAGAGGTGGGCGTGAGGCCCAAGTCTCTTAAAGGATATTCCCCAGTGGCTTGCTTCCTCTGACTAGCCTTTCAGGAACTCCATGACCTGTGATCCCAGCCTCCAACACGGCCACCCAGAGGACCAAATGTCCAACACAAGGGCCTATGGGAGACATCTGTGATGCCCAGATTGGTTGCTCCCATGGCTGAGGTCTGGATGTTGTTTGACCTACAGGACCCACCTGCTGGAGCTTTGAGCTCCAGTGTAGCAATGTTGGGAGATGACAGAACCCTTAAGAAGTGGGGCTTGCTGGGAAGTCCTTACGTCATAAGGGGCACTGCCCTCAGCAAGGCTTGTGGGACCCGGTTTCTGCCTGGCTTCCTGTTTGGGGATGTGCTGTCTTCTGTCTGTGAGCAATCCCACCTTTGAGTCCTCACTAGAACCTGCAGTGCTGTGGACTCCCAGCCCCGACCAGTGTCAGCTGGATACATCTCCCTCCTTCCTTTCCTCCTTCCTCCCTTCCTCCCCTCTTCCCCTCCTCCCTCCCCTCCTCCCCTCC